>NW_025957607.1:0-85725 GCF_023159225.1 Perognathus longimembris pacificus
AAATTTTCAGATCATCTGAGAAGCCAAATTTTGAGAAACCAGTTTAGCTCAGCTAAACTGAGCATAGGGAGCATATGGGAGACAGGGTATGAACACAGACAGTGAGCTCACAGTAAGACACCTTCATCTTCTAGCATTTGAATTGTAAGGCACCTTTGAAATGCAAGGCCACAGGACTCCAAGTCTCTGCCCAGCCTCCAGGAATTTGGCATGCTTGTCACCTGGGGGATGGGCAGGCTTTCACTCCAACCAGTCCTATTGTCTACCATGTGCTCAATGCTAGAGAAAGCTTATGATTTAGCCAAACAAGCAGAATTTCACTAAATCTCCAAAACTTAACCATCAATAACAAGAATAGAAAACCTTTCTTTGAGTCTTTTAAAGCAGATGTTAAACAAATATCCATACCCGTCCTATGTCACAGGCAGAGTTTAGAGGGAGGCAGAAAAAGAGATAGAGAGAACTTCATCTGCCTGAGCACTCATAGAAGTTAGGTAAGTCCTGCAAAATATTCCAAATATATAAGATTGGGCTCAAACTTGAGCAGCTTTCCTGAAACAATTTAGACTTGAGGAGCAACCAGCTGAGCTGAAATAGAGATCAGTTGTCTCCAAGCACCCACAATTGCTGATCTCTTTGACCTAGCCCAGTGGATTTATGGAAAATGTAAGCTCCAGTCTAATGGTCACACACCCTGGTTGGGGTTTTAAATCTGTCCTGGTGGATGGAAATAGAGCGCTGGGTCAGGACAAGTTACCTTAGTGGTGTTAGCATTTCCCTAGCCTCAGGTCCCTTCCCCCTGCTAGCAGCCTGCACCTAGGAGAGCTGTAAGTCTGCCAGGACTGTCTGCGGGGCTCACCAGTATCTCCTGTTAAAGGAGTTTGTTGTTCTGGATGAAGCTGTGATAATAGAGCTATAAATGATTTTAACATATTCTCAACATAGGTCAATCTATCTTTAATAGGCTTATTGAATAATTTCTCCTCAGAGTCTGAGCCATCTGAGTCTTTCTTAATGTCTAGCTCAGTGGGTTCAGGTCTTGTTAATTTTCTCAGCTCTTCCCAGGCAGCAGCATACCCTCCCGGAGCTGGGCAACACTCATCAGGTCCCTGTTCAGTTTCTCCAATCGACTGATCGAACTTAATCTATTCATGGCTAAGATCTAAGCAATCTCGGACCAGAAACCAAAGAATAATAGCATCCACTGAGGTTTTCTCAGGGCCAGTTGCATCACAATGTTCCCTTTTTTTTATTTAATTTTTATTTTTTAATTTTTTTTCAATTTTCTAGCAAGTTTCTAAGTTATTGGTTCCTTCCTCCAGGAACTGGGGACATGCTTCCTCAATAAAGTAAAAGAAACGTTCTAAGTCACTTTGGCCAACTTTCACTGCCCGGGCATTAAGCATGCCTTTGGGGGCCTGCATGTATAGCATGCGGCTATTACCTTGTCCCATAATTTATTACTCCCGACAATACACTCTCCTCCCGCTCTCCTTCCCAAGTATTCGGACATCCTTACCTGAGCGGGGGTCACCCGCCGTCGATCCCAGGCCTTCAAGTCTCTGTTCGGGCACCAAACCTGCTGGGCCAGCCGGCAGGGGAGCAGGAATCCTGACTGAGGGGCGGCGGGGATAAGGAAAAGGAAAAATAAGGCAAGAGAAAAAGACAAGAGACAAAGATGGGGTACGGGAGGTCTGCAGCCATAAGGTTGAACCTCAAGACTGCAGCAACAGTTTATTCCAACTCCCAGCTTATATGCAGTTTTGGAACCAGGGAATAGCATAGGATTGTAAAAATTCCAGAACATAAAGAGGCTTTGAAGTTTGCAACATTTGATTACAGTAGACACAGGACAAGGTTGATTAACATAGGAATCTACTCCAGCGGACATAGCAAGGTGGGGACATAGCAAAGCAATTCCGGATAGTGGCTGTGAACAAATGTCCTTGCCTTTAGCATATCCTGGCGGTAACAGCACAGCCAGAAGTGATAATGAACCTAGGTGCAGGTTTGGCTCCCGACATCTTGGCGACATCTGCACAGCCAGAGGTCAGGGTGAGCTTAGCTGCTAGCTCAGCTCCCGACAACTCTGGCCGCCAGATTTCAGTAAGCTGGCAGAGGAGCCAGCCCCTGGCCCCACAGAAAAATTTTGGAGCAGCTCCTTCTTTCCCCTAACCTCAAGCATATCCCCCAACAACCTGCAGCAACAATCAGTTTCAAGACTCCTCTGAGCAACAAAAGGAAGTGCAGGACTGGATTTCTGTTCCTCTACCTGCACAGTTCTGACTTCTGCAATGGGATTTCAGCCCCTTCCTACAGGAGCCATTGGCCCACTTCCAAGGGAATCTGTTGGCTCATTGTTAGGCTGCAGCAGCTCTGCACTGAGGGGCTTACCTATTATTCAAGGAGTGATCGATCAGGACTCTAATGGAGAAATAAAAATCATGGCTTCAGTGCTTGCTAGTGTTACCACTATCCCGGCAGCTCATTCTTGTTCCTTTAAGTTGTCGGTGCCTCAGTTACTACAAACCCTAGGGGATAAAGGAATTTTTTGATCTTCTGACAATTTTTGGGTTCAAAACATAAAATGGGAATGGCCCGGGAATAACTCCTTCTCATATTTTGAGATATCAATATGTTGAGACTACGTCTTGGGCTGTAAAAACCCAATGTTCTCAAGTCACTTCGATCCATTTATCTAAGAGGTTAGCAATATTTCCCATTGACCACTGGTTCAAATATAGGTCTATGGCACATAGAACAAGTTATATTCAAATGCAAATTACTCACTAGCTGGGGCAACAAATGAGCTAATTCCTCCAGTACTCATACCTTAGTGAAAGAGATCAACAAAGAAACATGTGCTTCAATATTAAAGTGACCTTGGGGTATTCCAAAGGATATGAAACTTAGGCAAGACATGGGTGAATGATTGCCAATTTTCCTATTTCTATCCAGTCCCTTCTAGGTTCCTTGGTTACATGTAGCTCCAGTATTCATATAGCTGGCCTCTACACACATACATGTCTAGCACAATGATGATCAAGTTGTCCACATCCTGGTTGTGGTGGGTAACCTATATTAAACAGGAAGTGCACAGTAAACTAAGCATATCTTAGAAATGAGTATGTCCTTTTTGCCACATGGCAAACGTGTGCTCCACAAAGAATAGTACTAGCAATTAGCCACAGTGTTCATAATGATGATAGAAAAAAGGGGGTAAAAAAGATAAAATGTAATGTACCATAAATCAAGAGCTTGGTAAGTTAAAAATAAGAAGGAATGTTATGGAAGGCAGGCACTCTTGCCCCTAGGCTATATCCCCAGCCCAATGTTAGTTTTCTTGATACAGTACTTTCTTAATGGGTTGAGTTGTTGAACACAGAAGATGACGCTGAGTGAAATAAATGCCATATTATGGAAACCAGTGTTATATCACAGTTGTAGTACTTTCTACATGACATGTGTAACCGTAGCCTCTGATGTTTATGTTCCTCTTGTATCCCCTTCTTGTCTTCATACCTACACTATCACTATATCTTATCTGAGTACATTGGAAATCATGAATACTGATATTTGAACTAGGAAAGTGAAAGGATATACCAAAATCAAGAGACACAGGATAACAAGACAAATGACTTCAAAAGCAATACTTACAAAACTGTTTTGTGTAAACCACCTCAAGCACTCATGGGGAATGAAGGAAATGGGGCGTGGGGAGGGAAAATGTGGGACTAGTAAAAAAACAAGACAATAAATGTATCCAATGCCTAAGATACGAAACTGTAACCTATCTGGACATCATTTTGACAATAAATAAGAAAAAATGATTTAAAAAATACAGCTTTATTTCTGGGTTTCGTATTCCATTTCATTTTTCTTCAGGTTTTTCTTTATACCAGTACCACCTGTTTCTGTTATGATGGCTATATAATAGATCTTGACACGGCACTTTTAAGAATAACGAAAGGAAGGCAAGAAGATTCCCAAATGGGTAAGATAAGGATTCCACAAGAAATATTGCCAGAATAATCCAGGACATCCAAACAATCAGAAACAACTATTTCCAGAAACTATACTCACTAAAGAATGAATACTTTAGGGAAAGAGGTAGATTTTTACAGAAATATAAACTGTCCAACCTGAGGCAAGAACATATAAATCAATTAAATTACCGCATGAATTATGACGAGATACAGGAAGCAATGAAATTTCTTCCAATATAAAAAAGGCAATCACCGCAGAATTCTATAACACTTTCTAAGAAAGGGGAAAACACCAATATTCTCCTAGTTCTTCCGTGAAGTTGATGCAGAGCGAGAAACCCCAAACCAGTTCCTTGAATCAAATACAATCACAAAACCAGGAAAAGATCCCCCAAAAAGATGTTACAAAAAAATCTCACTTAGGAACAAAGATGCACAACTCCTCTACATAATATTACCTAGCAGAATCCAAAAACAGATTTTAAAAGTCATGCATCATGGGCAACTAGCCTTCATTCCACAACTGGAAGCCTGCTATAGCAGATTCATAACTTTTAATGCAATTCACCAAATTGACATAGGTAAGATGAAGAATCACATCATTCTTGAAGTGGCTGCTCCAAACCTTCAATGTTATAACACAGCAATAGATTTTCAAAGCCCTGAAGAAAATAGGATTAGAAAGACCCTTTTTAAAACAATGAAAGCTATATATATGAGAACAACTGCTAATGTCATACCAAATGGGAAGAACTAAAACCATTTTCTTGAAAACCAGGAACAAGACAAGGATAATACCTCCCTCTTCTCCTATTTAATATATTTCTGTAATCCTTAGCCATAGTAAGAAAGCTCCAAATAGGGAGGATCCAAATAGGGAGAGAAGATGTGAAACTTTCCTGATTTGCTGATATTATGTTTTTATACCTGAAGGACCCAAATAAATCTCCTCCAAATTCCTAGACCTAACAAACCGTTTTACCAAATAGCAGACGGTAATTTGCAACAGTCAAATATTATAACTTGCTAATATATTCATACAAAGGGGATTTAAGAAACGATTCCCTCCAAAACCTACACACCAATCAAAAATTTCGCCATGGATCTAAAAACAGATTACACTGAAGAGGAAATAAAAATGATATTGAAATATATAAACATAACCATCATCAATGGCAGTATCTGATATGCAAATAAAAACAACCCTGAAATAACATGTTTCCAATGTCAGAATGAGTAATTATCTTAACTCAGGCAACAACAAGTGCTGGAGGGAATTCCCAAAAAGAGGAAATGTACTGCTCTGTTGCTGGGAATGTAAACTACTTCAACCACTCTCGAAAACAGAATGTAGATTCTTCAAAAGAACAGCCGTGGCACAGCACATGATTCATTCTGAGCAACAGGATCCAGGATATGACTAGAAAACCTGCACTTCTGTACAATAATAATTTCTCTGACGAGTGGAGTATTTCACCTCAGCACAGATATTCTGATGCTTACTACCAAACTAATATGCCTTTGGAGAAAATTCTCTATTAAAGAGTCTCCTGTGTTTGTTGGCCAAAGGATGCCCCTTTGTCATGAGACTCTCCTCCACCCTCCGCCACACATATAGAACCTCCTTGGGGAGACTTGTTTGCCCAGCTGCTCCAGCAAAAGCTTTTCTCAATTAAGTGGGAAGTCAATAATCTATAATAATTAGTCTTGAGGAAATAGTAGCTAGTTAATAAAGTTCTACGTTGAATACTTTGATCCTTTGTTGTAGAGCTGACAAATTGTAGTATCAACACCCTTTGTAGTAGCAACAACCTTTGAGGTAGCAACATCTGTTACAGTAGTGACATCCACAACTTTGGTGTTTATATGAATATATTTATGCATTAATTTTACTCTTGAAATTATGAATTGATTTCTAAACCAATATAAACCCTGGCCTTGCTAAATAAAAGTGTGCATTGGACCACTCTCCTTTGCATACCCTGTGTCTTGGCTATGGTTAGAAATACACCGGTCCAACAACTGGCTTCCGGATCCAAGGACCTGATAATTGATCCATAGGAGATTGCTGAGCTGCGTTTGAGCTCTCTCTAGAGTGTAGGTGAAAGATATTTTGATTGAAAGGAGAGAGGGGAACTGAGTGGTGAGCTCCTGATAGATAAAATGTTACAGGTTTATGGGACAAGCTAAATCTACTCTTTTTTCTAATCTTATTGACCATGTACTGAAACTTAACAGGTCTTGTGTTCACAATTAGATGAGTGCATGCAGGTGGTAATGGAGTATAATCCGTGGTTCCAGGAGGAAGATACTTTAGACTTAGAATTCTGGGAAGGAGTAAACAATAATGTGTAAAAGGCATATCAGTGTGGGGAAAAGGTTCCAAATACATTTTGGTCTAATTGTGCATTAATATATACAGCTCTAATTGTCATGCTTGCGATGCTGTGGTAAGATCAGCTGCTGAACTGGAGGTAGATGTGGAGAAAGCTATGAAGGTTTATAGTTTGTCCAAGGAGGTAAAAACTCAAAGTGGGCAGGAGTTAAAGAGATGGCTACACCTGAGCAATCTCTTGCCAGTTCTGCTAGAGAAAAGGTAGAGCCAAAAGCTAAAGCTTTGGTCACTACCTATGTTTCTTCAGAAAATGAAGCCACTCTAAATAGCTCAGCAGGGCAGTCAGTGTGCTAAAGAGGCTCTCCATATCTGCCACGGACTTCAGCGGGAATGTCTTATAAAGAAAATTTTTTTGCTGCAGCGCCTGCCTTTCCTTTTCTGTTCTTCAGATTCTGACTCTGAGGACTTTGTTCCTCTCCCTCACTATCGACGGTTCCCCATTATTCGACCTTTGAACAGTGGGGAGCTCATTTAGTTTTCGCTTGAAGTTAAGATGCATGTCTTTCTCAGTAAGATTACTTACTTGGCAGACAGATTGTCCAGTTTGCCGTGAGCAAAGGCCCTTATCTAAAGAAAAGTTGGCGGCCACAATGCAAGTTGTTGGAGATAAGTTAGCTTCAAATCATATTGAGGTTTCTATCTCTACCTGCAACTCTCCTATTTCTGTTATTAAAAAGAAATCTCACAAGTGGAGATTAATCACTGATTGTCGAGCTCTAAATGCAGCTTTGAGGCCTATATTTTACAACATGGCCTGCCGCAATCATGTATGATTCCTTTAAATTGGCATATTATACTAAGATTTGCAAGATTGTTTCTTTACTATTTTCTTATTTCATGAGGACCTATCATGCTTTGCTTTTACTTTAAGCCGGAATAATCTCCAAGGACCCCATGGAAGGTGTAAATGGCAATTATTGCCACCAGGCATGATGAACTCACCTACCATGTGTCAAAATTTTGTAGCCAGAGCACTAGAACCTATTAGGAAAAGATTTGCTCAGGTTTCATGTATTCATTATATGGATGACTAATTATTTGCTGCACCTAATAAAGGTATTCTATCAGACTTATGACAAATTTTGCCCTTCCACTTGCAAGAAAATGGTTTATTAGTTGCCCCTGATAAAATCTGGACAGAGGAGCCATTAAAGTATCAAGGATATTTAGTTAAATAACAAGCAATTATTCTCCAATTTATAAAAATTCGTACTGAAAAATTAAATACTCTTGATTTTCAAATGTTACTAAGGGACATTAATTGGCTTCATCCTTCCTTAGGCATTCCCACATATGCTTTGCATAATTTATTCTCCATTCTTCAAGAGGATTTAACAATAAATCGCCCTTGTGTATTAACTAGTGAGGAAAGTCAGGAATTACTTTTAGTAGAAAAACCCCTGACTCAAAATTTCTTATCCGGGGTAGATTTTTCTTTCCCTAGTGGGCTATTAAATGTACTAACAAAGTCTACCCCACAGGGGGAATAGCACAGTTCAACAGGACTTTGATAAGAACCAGGCACACATTGTCTGAAATGTAAACCACATGTCTGGAGGTGATCAGCTTTATTATCATGCAAGGCTGTAAAATGTGCCTACAAATCAATGGGGAGGACAACTACTTGATTATCATCCCCACACCTAAATAACAATTCAAATTTGCATTACAAACCTCTGATCTCCTCCTTTTATCATTGAATGTCTTTAATGGAGAAGTTTTATACCAATTATCTTCTAGTCCTTTAAGGAAATTATTTCAATTACAAATTTATATTACTGATAATATTTGACTTTCTAAGCCCATTCTAAATTCGCCTAATATTTTTGAAGATAGTACCAAAAATAACAAATGTGCTTTTTGGACAGAAGGTAAATATCAAGTTTTCCTCACTCCCTGGCAATAGGCACGCAAAATGAATCACAGGCTGTTATATACGCTTCACAGAATTTCTTAATAACTTTCAATTTAGTCACTCAGTCGACCTGTGCAGCACATGTTCTATGCAATATATATTCTGCTGTTATTTATCACATAAACCCCCCACTAGATTCACTATTTAAACAATTCAAAGCCAGTAATGCCAAAGACAGCACTTACTGTATGTCATTCACATTCTTGCTCATTCTAATTTGACAGGTCCTATGGCATGTGGTAACTTAAATGTAGATGATTTAGTCTTTTTTATTTTGGCAAAACAAGACCATGCATCTTGGCACTCTAATGCAGGTCATTTACCAGTCACATATAAAATACCTTTTAGGGTTGGGATTATGTCCTAGTGGCAAGAATGCTTGCCTCATATACATGAAGCCATGGGTTTGATTCCCTAGCGCCACATACATAGAACATGGCCAGATGTGGCACTGTGGTTCAAGTGGCAGCGTGCTAGCTAGCCTTGAACAAAAAAGAACCAGGGAGTGTCCTCAGGCCCTGAGTCCAAGACTAAGGACAGGAATAAATAAAATAAAATAAAATAAAATTCCTTTTAAACAACCTAAGCAAATTATTGCTAACTGTCCTACTTGTTGACCTTTGCATTTACAAACCCTTCCCCTTGGTGCTAATCTTCAAGTCCTGGCTCTAAACAATAATTGGTAAATGGATGTAACACACATCCCTGAATATGTCTGCCTACAAGATGTGCTTGTAACTATTGACACATTCCTTTTTTTCGGGGGGGGCACAACTCTACCTGGTGAAAAATGGACTCAGGTCATCCAACATTTACTAGAAACATGTGCAGTCATGTAGATTTCTTCTCAAATAAAAACTAACAATGGACCAGCTGAATCCAGTAAATAAGTGCAAATATATTTAGAATTTCGTAATATCTTCCATGTTACATGAGATGAATATAAACCTCAAGGTCAAGGTAGAGTAGAATGAGCTCAATGTATTTTGAAAAGACAAATTAAAAAGTAAAAGAAGTTGAATATGTATAGTACTGAGGAGTATTCCACATCTATGAATAGCCTTTATAAAATAGCCTGAGCTGTTATTGCAGAAGCACTATTTGTTCTTAAGTTTTTAAATTTGCCTCAAGGAGATGTTTTGGCCATAGCCAAGCAACACTTCCTAGCTCCGTGTATGTTAATCAAGCCACATACGGTTTGGATTAGATTGGGGATTGGGTTAGATTGGGCCCCTTGGCAGGTGTTAATCCAGAGGCTATGGAATGCTTATGTTGCTACAGAAGATGTCAAAAACTTCTGGCATCCACTCTGCTGAGGTCCACAAGGAGTGCCCCCAGAACACAAAGATTAGGGTAAGACATCCTCATCTATGCTATGAGACCATCCCAATCCAAGCCATGGCTGCCCACAGTCTCCATAAAAATCCTCCCAGAGAAAAGACAGCCCCTTTTCCCTTATGGGGACAGGTAAAAGCGCTGTCTCACAAAGCCCAACAGGTAGTGCTATCTACTGAAAAAGTGCTGACTCTGGAACATCTACTCCTGCCTATGTGTGCTCTGTTAACCTGTGTCTTGTAACTCTATGGCAGGGGCTAATTCAGAGGTATTGTATTGGACCAGTATCTTTAAACCTCCCTTATTGCATCCAGATTTGTGGACCAAATCCCCCGTCTCTGTATCTATATCTAGTCCTGACTTAATCTCTCCCTGTTATCTGTCTGGCATTCCAGTCTATCCTATGGAAGAAGGACAAGATTCTAACTTGTCTTACTCTCAGTACTCTAAAGCTATCTGTCTAGGCAATTCTCCATGTTAACCCTGTAGATATCAATATTTTTAATTCAACATGGAGGTTTATATAATCCCAGTAGAACTCGGCTGGTTAGACTGTCCTTTTGGTCTGTGAGATCTCACACCTATAAGATACACAACTCTCCTAGTCCTTTTGGTTTATGGTTCCAAAACTGCACCGAACATAATTTTGCTCCTGAAAGCTATTCAATCTCATACTCCATAAACCAATTATATGTAGCAGTGGAGTTGCTCAATCTTACATGTCTTCTATGCTATCTTACATGTCTTCTATGCTATGCCTGAATTTGAAAGTGAGATATCCTCCAAAAGTAGTTTGCTGTTATAAAATTATTTTCCACTTAATATCTTTGGTAATATCCTTTTATGTGACTCCATGGTAATTCAAATTTTGAAATCCAGGATGAATATACCTGAGTGTTTCCATGGTAATTATTGTAATAGGAAAGAACCTGAATGTGTAACAGGTGAAAATTGAGCACAAAATATTTCTTTCAATTTTGTCTCCAAATATTTTGGAAATCATTACCTGGCTACTTTGGTATCTCCTGTGCTAATCTGTTTATAGTGAGCCATTTTGATAAACATTTCAATTTTTATGTGTAATTCATTTCTGAATGTTGGTCATATTTTTAGTTTGACACGAGGAAATATTGTTTCAACTTATATCACTTCCATCCATGGCAACATCAATAGTGAAATATCTTCATTAATTAGGGGAGCATTCATGATTTTGATAATTTAGTAGGAGTCATGAACACCTAGGTATGGCTCAGGGCACCTTGTAAGGACTGTAGAAAACATGGTCTTCTATTGAATCCAGTCTGAAATAAAGTCTTTGTTTATCCACTTAGAACACATACATTCTCAGTATCATCTGCACATAAGAATATTAATGCGTTTTGCCTTTTAAATATTTTGCAAACCATATATACTCATTACAAACTGCAAACAATGGCCTGTAGACGAACTATTCAAACAGCAGTTAACATGCATATATATTATGAAATTATAATCAATTTCTCTACACTGTCTTAAATATTTCTATTCTATGATTAAACGCTTATATAGCTCAAGTACTTGGACATTGCACACTTACAAATGAAGATGCATTTATTGATTATGATTAAGGACAGAGAGACCCATGATATCTCTTAGAATTGTCCTTGAAGTTGGTTGAATTACATCATTGCAAATTTTCCCAATTTTGATAGTATTCTTAAATGGGGTCCTGATACAATCTGAAACAGTCCCTTCTTATTTGTAGCCTGTTGTACAACAGCTCTTAGAAGGCAAAATAGAGCCAGACACTTAAAGATTCATACGAATAAAATATTTCAAATGATATTCATAAGTTTTCTTTATTTGGTTTCAAAAAGCCCAGAGTCATTATGGAATACCTGTTACAGTCCTTGGTATTTCCCATGGGCTCATAAAAGAGAGGTATTCCAACCCTTTGTTTAGCCTTATGTCATGACCAACACTGTAAATTGTAAATTGATGGGCCTCAATATAGAAGTGATACAGTGTCTATTGTTACATAGCACATGCAAAACCCACTTTAAGCGTTTAACCCAGACGTCTAATTTATATAAATAAATATATGACTAGCAAACGAAGAAAGCTTTTATGTCCAATTTCTATGAATCATTACCTCATATCTTTAGATGAAGTACATTTTTTGGTACATTGCCTGATACATTTGTTGCACTAATTCTTAAGCTAAATCAATATTATACTTCTGTTTGCTCACAGTAAATCAATTCACTTTTCCTTCATATTTTTATGTCAATGCCCACTGCTGCTGTTACAATAAAAATAATATATGGATTCTTTGTCATAGTGCAAAACTCGTGACGCTATTTTCTCTTCTTTAATCTGTGATTCCTTGTGATTTCTATTTGAATAACAAACAGGGTGAAAGCTCAAGAATGTAGAGTGTTTAGGCAATGATAGATTCTAATTTAAACTCTTGGTTGACTTGTTTTTGTGAGTCCAGGGTAAATGTAAACGTACGTATGTT
Source organism: Perognathus longimembris pacificus (assembly GCF_023159225.1). Lineage (NCBI taxonomy): Eukaryota > Metazoa > Chordata > Mammalia > Rodentia > Heteromyidae > Perognathus > Perognathus longimembris. The sequence continues at coordinate 12,132 of NW_025957607.1, forward strand.
CTTCCTGCTGTCACTTGCTTCTTCCAGCACATTATTCTGGGGGAGAACAATAAAAATATCCTTGTAAACCTGCAGATTGATGAGAGTACCTGTGAAACTTTAGACATGTACTTATAGTTTTGTTCTATCCTTCGTAAGACACTTTCGCTATAATGATGCTTTCTTTTTACATTTGCGGTTTGGATCAAAGTTTAGGTAGAGAAATGTAGGTCAAACATTATCAATTTGATTTGAAATCTTAGGATTATGATTTCTTTTGTACTCATAATTATTTACTATTTTTGGCCTGAGACTAGGTGACATTAAATGTTTTGTGTCTCTATATATATAACCTAGGGAATGGCTTGTAGAAATGTGCCTGGGTCCTTAAAATCATGAGTTTTCATTGATTCACCTGTACAACTCCCTCCAAGTGGGTCAAGACACACAAGTGTCCAAGTATAGTTTTCCAGATGCTGTCCAATTAATTGGTTTCAGTGTATATGGAAGTTAAGAAAGCAGGGAATTCATTCATGAAAATAGGCATTTGTTCAATTGAAGTACCTCTAGAAAAACCAAGGATGTGTCTAATGTTTGTAGACACAATACAAACATATGTGTTAGCCCTCTATGCATCGAAACAAAAAAATGTGTTTTTATTTATGCCTTTGAAGAACTAATCAGTTGCCCCACCGTGTGTTCAACAAGTATTTCTCCTTGTCTTATCTATGAGTAAAAATAATAAAAAAAATCTAATCATATGAATGTCTTTTGATTTCCCCTAATAATTGAGACAAGCACTCTTGCAACTAGGCCATATTCCCAGCCCTCCCCTAATCATTGAAACCTCCAATTTGGTTACAGTGTACATTCACAATGAATTCTGACATAAGTGGAGGTGTTTCTTTCCTTACAGAAGTATATCACTTAATATTTGAGAAAGCACACTTAGGTAGGAGAAATGCAATTATGATCATTAAATGGAAATCTAATTACGTTAACATGTAAAGTCCTCTTATGATTGTTCTTCAGTTTCTTTTACATGAGTCTGATATGTTTCATTTCATTATGTATTCTTGCATGTAAGAAAGTATCACCAAATTTACCTCTCTAAAAGAGAACGTCAATTTATGTGACATTATGTGAACATCAATTTGGTGAGCCAAACACTTCTGGGAGTTTTTGTAAAAAGAAAAAATTCAACTCTGTGAGCTTTTCTTACTACGAAAGATCCTCAATATCGAAATAATTTCAGTGTGTGACAATATGCAAGGATTCTTTGACTTCTTTAAATAGGACGTTTTGCAAGACCGAATGAATGGGAAATGTGGTGGGGAATAGAGCAGAAAGGGCTCACCAAGTGAAGTGGGTAGTTAGAGAACAAACTGAGCTAATCAAGGGACTTAGGAAGAGATATTTCACAGGAAAAGAGGAACAGATTACAGGAAGCATAAAGAAAGAGAGGTATATGCATATATCACCATTTGGGGATGAATTGCTTTACAATTACTAAGCATAGAGGACATAAGAATTTTGAGAATTGAATGTGACACTGAGCATGAAGGATCAGACGTCTGTTTATTTTACTTTATAATATTATTAAGAATTACTAACACATAGAGTTAATGTGTAAATAATTAAGAAATTGAGGGAGTGGTTTGAGGGGTGAAGCAGAGGGATGAAGGGAGAAAAATCAGGAAGGGATAGCAGGTATGAGAAGAAATGCATATGTAATCACTATATGAAGCATGTTTCTGTAACCCCACTGTACATCATCCTAAAAATAAGAAAGAAAATGTAAAAAAAATTAAGTGTAAATGCATTTTGCGGTGGGAAACTAGATTTTTCTATGTATCCAAACAATAACATTCTAAAGTTATTAAAATTTGTGCATTGCTGGAAATATTACAAGTGTTTGGTAGATAATGAAAAAGAAGAAAATTTTTGATTGTGTGTGTGAGTTTGTGTGTGTGTGGGGGTGTGGTGTGTTTGAGTGAGTGACGGTGTGTGTGTGCCTAGTCTTTTGATGTTATGTCTCATGGTGATCAACATAGAAATGCATTGCTAAGATAGGGTATATAAAATTTGTCAAACGTGGTAATTCCTCCCTCATTTTTCTCTGGCTTCCCTTTGCAATCAACTGTTCACCAACTTTGAATGATTAATTACAACAATTTCTATTCCTTTGTTGCATTCCTTTACCCTTTGTACTTTTCACAGTGTGAAGAAGTCATTTCCTTACTACAATAAAGAAAGAGACAATAATAAGAGCTCCATGGTCTACTACAGCGACACCTGGTTTACAAACACAGAAAATTAAATGAAAAGAAATAATCTCAAATAAGGATTTCAAAGTAAAAATGAAGAAACCTCCGGATTCCATATATTTGAGATCATTACTAGTACCATGATTGTTTGTGATTATTTCTCCAAATTATTGAGAAACTGCGATACTCTGCATGGAAAATCGAAGGCATGTATGCCAATTTTACAACTCAGCGAATCCATTGGCTCTCTTTGCCGTTCACTTCATACCACATAATGTTTTCCTAAGGCTTTCCATTTCCTTACAAATGAGAGGATGTCATTCTTTCTGAAGGAAGCCTAGAATTACACTATGAATATAAAACCAGTTTCTGTTGTTCCATTCATCAACTGATGGCCAGAAGGGTTGGATACATATGTTGGCTATTTGAGAGAATGCTGCAATGATCATGATCATGGTGGAAGTTTTAGCATGGAATTCTTTATGATCTTTACAGTGAATGCCCACCATTGAGATTGTTCGATCATAATCTATGTGTATATTTTATTGCGGATATGGTATACTGCTTCGCAGAGTGTCTAAAGAATTTTATTTTTTTTGAGTTTCAAATATATTTTGTATTTGAGAGCCCTATTTTTTTAGTATCTACTTCATATCTTCTCGCATATTCTGTGCTCTCCTCTCTCTTCATAATTTGACATATGGAGCTTAGCAATTCCATGGACGTCTTTTTGTACAATACTGTGATTTAATGTGGTTGTTAGATTTTATACAAATCTGTTAATCTGTGCTCAGAAGCCCTAGTGTTTTTCCTCGTTCTTCTTGCATATTTATTGTATCCATTTTACTTTGAGTCCCTGATCCAATTAGAATTTTTGGTGGTATGAGGAGACACACAAGGATGTACTTTTGGTTGGTGGAAGAGTTTAAAGTATTCTGCCTTACCATTTCTTGAAAAGGCTGTGCTTTTCTATCCAATATAAAAAACCAAGGTGTCATAGGTGTATATGTTGACTTCTCTGTCTTCAATCACATTTTCTTGATTTTTGAACTTTTGTTGTACCAGGACCAAAAAGATTTTCAACCTGAAGCTTTAAAAGATTGAAAGTAGATATTAACATACCTCCAGCACTGTTCTTCCTGCTATGGAGTGTTTTGGCATCAACAAACTAAATTATCCTCGATGTTCAGATATTCCTGTTTCTAGAAAAGCTGAACGCAAAATCCACTGAGAAAAGAGCCACTCTCATTTAATGACACAATACTTTTACTTTTGCTTTCTACAGAGAAACATTTGGTAAAGGGGACTTTCAAACAACGGACCCTTGTACACGTTGAACCACTGTCCTAAACTCTGACCCAATACTCCTTTACACATCCAAGGTCTGGAAATTTACTCTATTCTTTCTTGCCATGTACCAGAGATTAAATGGAAGGAAGTGGAACTGTCCACAAGAATGCTATGAAATTCATGTGATGTCACTCAAGAGCATTTTCTGTCATTTGGAAAAGCTGTAGGAAATAGGATCATGCCAGACAATCCTGAATTGTTTATCAATTACCTCAATATTCTGCCAAGTAATTATGTCGTGGTGTAGATAACATATAGATATGTAGATACAAAGATACTGACAGATAAATCTATACACACGTACAAAGCCTTTTCCTTTCTACATTAAAATATTTTTTCCAAGTAGCCACCAGAGTTTCCCAACAATATTTACCTTACACTTTGTGGTCGATATGAAATTTGTTTGAACGAATCAAAATCTGCTATCTGCTATGTGCTCTCTGCTGTGTGCTATCTGCTATGTGCTATGTGCTATCTGCTATGTGTGCTAGGTTGTTGCTGATTGGAATATTCTGTAGATTTCGGTTAAGTCTAGATCTACGTATGTTTTTAGTTCTGTGGTTTCTTTGTTCAGGTTTTGGTGTGCTGATCTGTCCAAAGGTGATAGTGGAGTGTTAAATTCCCCAGTTATCAATGTGATTGGGTCTGTGAATGATTTTAGAGTCAGTCGTGTTCGGTTGGGTCGTCCTATATTTGGTGTGTAGATATATAGGATGGTTATATCCTCCTGTAGTACAGATCCCTTTATTAGAATGTAGTAACCTTCTTTGTTTCTTTTTTAATGTTTTTAATTTGAAGTCAATTTTAACTGATACTAGGATTGCAATGCCAGCCTGTTTATAGGGGCAATTGGATTGACAGACTTGATTCCAGCCTTTCACTTTTACGAGATGTTTACTTTTGCTGGATAGATGTGTGAGCACCGTTGAAGACCTCATGCATACCTTACCAGGCTTTGTTGTGTAAATCTTTGACGTTAACAATTATATACAGATACCTGGAATACCTGTATATAATATGGGATTGGTGTTCCTGAAGAATACAATTTTGATATAACAACAAATCCTGCACCCTGTACTCAGTAGTTATGTATTTACTATTACAATCATATGAGTAACTTTTGTTAGTGTATTAAGTTCTTTTTGGACTGGCAGGCTTTGTCTTTGAACCCATTTGATTCACTCGTTTTGAGCAGGGATACCCTCTACCCAATAACGTGAGGACAATGGAATCTGGAGTTCCTGTAAGTAAGGAGGGTCAGTTAGCGGCAGTGAAGAGAATAGAGTAAAATATTAAGGGGGAGGCTCATGATTTTGGTTTAATTACAGTGACATGGAAATGTGGAGAATAGTAGAATTGGTAGAAAGGAGTAGTTTAAAAAGATAGACAATTCATTTAACAGAGAAGAGTGGAGGTGTTATTGCTAGGAAAGTATTTTTAAAGAAAGAGAATGTGAAGAGGAAAATAAAGAAAAAAATAGTGGAAGACAAATGCACAAAAGAGAGAAAATTTATTTTTAAAAAGGGAAAAAAAAACCAGAAAATCGAACAAGCAAAACAATTTTTTGCTAAAAACAAACAGGTAAAAAAGGAATATAAAAACCAAATGACATTTCAGAAATTGAAAAAAAAAAACAATAAAAGCATAAAAAATCTTGGAAAAGAAAATGGAGTCTTCCTTGTTTGGATGGGCTTTTTAGCCTCTGGTTTCCTTGCAATGGTCAGCAGTATATTTTGCTGCTTGCCATGTTTGACTTGCTTTCAGTTTTTGGGGGTGGATCTACTTTGAACTGCATCCCTTGTTGGTGAAATCCTGGGTCGCTCTGTTTCACACAGCTTGCAAGTGGGACTTCGGTATCCTCTGTGGATGGGGCACATGCACAGTTTTGGGAACCCTGGCTCCACTACTCTGCTGTGGGGCCATTGCCTATAACTCATGTTTTAAAATAGGCTGTGGACTCAGCAGGTCGGAGAGCTTCTCTCCTGGTTGAACCTGATGTGATTCTCTTGCTTGGGGGAGGTTCCCCACTCCGGGGTGGAACGACCTATTGGGAAGAGCTAGCTATGGGATTCACCTCCATTTCAGCCTGGGAATTAGGATTCCTATGTGGTGGGACCATTTATCTGTCTCGGGAACTGTTTCTTCCCATGTGGTTTTCCATACTGCTGGTAGTTGTTTGCTGCTTTCACTTTCAATTTAGAAATTTCAACAGTCAAGGCGGTGCACCTCTGGCTGAGCCATGGCCTAGGATGACCCTCCCACCTAGGCAGGGGTCCTTCTCCGGGCCAGAGCTAGCTCTCCCTGATTGGTCCCTCTTGCCTTTTTCAAAGATGGCCCATTCATCCTTGCCTTCTGAATGCCTAATTTTGTTCCAGTCTGGTCTGACCCTATGCCAGTGACAAAGTTGGCACTTTGCTCTAGCAATGGTGGAAGGGCTAAGCTCCAGATACTCCTTCACGGGCGCGAGTGAGGATGTCTTTATAGAGGTACTCACACTTTCTCTGCTATTTCAGCCTTTGGGTGCTCAGTCTGCAATCCAGGTCTGTCTGCTGTTGTCTGGAGGATTTTGTCCTGGTTGCTATTGTGTGCTTTAGGTGCATGGAGTATGGGGAAGTGTGTGGGAGCCAGCACTGGCTTGTTGGTGCACCACCAACTGGAACAAAAATCTGTGTTTTCAGGCCAGCAAAGTATATTTTTTTCTTCCTGGCCAATATCAAAATGTCAAAATGTATTTACCTAGGGCTCTGCTGCTACTCCGGGATCTTCTCAGAAGTAAATTGGAAATCCTTCATGATTCTGCTTTGATAAGATTGAAGACGTGGAATAATGTCGATACTCTTGTATTTTCTGAAACTCTGTCCATGGACAATGTAAGTATATATTTTGGAGTATGCTACACTTGATGCTTAGAAGAATCTGTTTTTGATAGCTGTATGTTGAAAACCTTTGAATAAGTCTGTTACATTAATGTGGAAAATGGATGTAGTTCTACTTGTTTCAGTCTGGTTTCTCCTATGTGTCAGATCATCTCTTGGAGAGATTGAAGTATTAACAACACTCACTACTAGTTTATTCAGATCCATCTTCGACTGTAGTTCTGAATGAATTCCTTTGACATATTTAGCATCTCAATTATTGGGTGAGTATATGTTCATTATTTTTATAACTTCTTCTTAGATTTTACCCAGTATTGAGATGTAGGGACTATCTATTTCTTTGTGCACTCATATTATGAGAAGTCTAGCTTTTTGTAATCAGGTTGGCTACGTCTCCCTTTTGGTAAGTCAATTTTCTTGGAAGATCCTACTCCATCCTTTTTCTCAAAGCATGATTTCATTCTGTTTTCTTTGAGGGGTCTCTTGAAGACAACACATGGATGGATCTTGTTTTTGGATCCAATCTACAGTTCATTTCTTTTCTTTGGAGAGTTGAGTTTTAGATTGTTACTGTTGAGATTAGTGTGGTCCTTTGTCTTCCATTTTCTTATTAACCTGCGTTTTACTTCTTTCCTTTATTCTTTGTTTATAAAATTTGGTTTCCTCTTGGCTTCTTTTTACCTGGGTTCCATTTTGTTGATTCTTTTCTATTGAATGATATTCCTCCTTAGTTGCCTCTGCAGGACTGTTTTTTTTGTTGTTATACTCCTTTACTTTTCTTTATTGTGGACGGTTTTGTTTTTTCCATCGAATGTGTATTCTAATTTCGTGGATATCCAAAGTAGTTGCTGGCTTTTAGTGCTTGAATTGTGTTCTTCCAGGCTGTCCTTCATCAAAAATTTTAGTGGAGAGGTTTGACATGATTCTGATAAGTTTTGCTTGTTCTAGAATTCTATACGCTTTAATTTTTGTGACTGGTGGATTTTCCTCTAGGTTCTGGTCTCTAAGATGGTCAGGATGCTTCTTCTGCTTGTGTAAGTCTTTGGGTGAGGAGTTGGCTGTATCTATTTTTACTTTTATTTCTTTCCTTATTTTCGATGTTCCATCAAGAAATATTTTCTGTGTTCCTGACATTTGTTTCTATGGAATTCTGTGTTGATTCTTCTGGCAATTTCAGCTGTCATAGCAAGAACTTTTCCTTATTCTCCATCTGTATTAATTAGTATTGTTTTGGGGGTTGGGGTTTGACGACCATTTATGAAATTTGTAAGAGTTCTTTGTGATTTCACATCTGGGATGCAGGAGTTATGAAGGCTTGATTTCCCCTATACTTCCCATTGGTAGCTCATATGTGGCAGTATTATTGAACATGTTTATAACTGCTTCAATATTTAATAGCGTTCACTTTTGTCCACTAGGCTTCCAACGTTTCTTATTAACAGTATTCTTTTTTTATTTAATAGTTTTCCTGATAATGGACATTCTTTTCTGGCTATGTCTAATATGATAGTCATTTTGATTTGCATTTCTCTTACAGCCTGTGGTATAGAGCACTCATCATGTGTCTCCAGGCCATTCTCATTTCCAACTCAGACCGACTAATAATTGATGGTCTTAATTTCGTTGTCTTTATATTCGAAAATATTAGCACAACATATATTTTGTAAATATTTGTAATTCAGATAAACTTAAGGACTTCTGTTATGTGAAGTTTGTTTAAAAATCCGTTTCCCTAGCAACAAGATATATCCAACAATTCACTAAATTTAATATTTAAAATCTGAAATTACTTGAGAGATTACAATCTTCTTATTTGGAATAAAGCTAGACACCTGTGTGTAGGGGCCCAGAGTCTGTTTCGATGTCGTGACATTTTACTAAGGCAGTAGAGGTCGCCTTTCATTTCTTTTTGGTCTCAACAAATAAACTAAAGACAAATGATAAAGCATGATTTCTTGTCTTGTTCTTGGATACCTTGAGAGATTGTTGTCACCAGCAATATCATTAATCTAAAGCAAGGAAACAAAAACTGCTACACATCCTAAATTTTAAAGTATAGATACTATCATAATTTGGAAAACCGTATTCCCTGGGATTTAGCCTTCAAAAGTAGATATCACGGAAAATCAATATGAAAATGACTCATAAATATGCTTATAATATTTGTAAGCTAAGTTCACATGGTATATAGATATAAAAAGGTCTCAGGGTAAGGCTAGAACTTTTTTGGTTGACAATGTGTTGTGCAAAAGGGGTACAGTTACATAATAAGGCAGTCAAAGGATGCACAACTCCTTAACAAAATATTAGCTACCAGATTCCAAAAACAGAATACAGAAGCCTATTTGCTTTCAGTAGAAACTGTGGTGTCATGCCATTTCCCTGAGGCAGGGGTATAATCGCCAGGGCCAGGATTTTCTTTCTCATCCTTCAATGTTCATGAATAAGGAGAACCAATATTGTCAACTTTCCATATTGCTAAAGATGTTATAGAAATTCACCTCAAAACCCCATGAAAATCTAACTATATTCTTTAATGAAATAGGAAAAGCAATCCAAAAATTCATATGAAATAGGAAGATCTAGAATAGCTAAAGAATTTGAAGGCAAAAAGACCACAAACAAAACCACAGTAAATTCACAACAATGTTCATCACAGCGCAATTTGTCATAGCGAGAATCTGGAACCAACCCAGATGCCCCTCAGTAGACGAATGGATCAGTAAAATATGGGACATACTCACAATGGAATTTTATGCCTCTATCAGAAAGAATGGCATTGCCCCATTTGTCAGCAAATGGAAGGACTTGGAAAAAAAATTATATTAAGTGAAGTGAGCCAGACCCAAAGAAACATGGACACTATGGTCTCCATTATTGGGAATAATTAGTAAAGGTTTAGGCAAGTCATAGGAGAGCATCACAAGGCCCAATAGCTATACCCTTATGAACACATAAGATGATGCTAAGTGAAATGAACTCCATTTTATGAAAACGATTGTTATATCACAGTTGTAACTACTTTCAACGTCCCATCTGTATCTGTAGCTTCTATTGTTGATGATGTTCTTGTATCACCTGCCAGTGGTTGTAACTACACTATCTCTGTAATCTTACCTGAGTATTTTGGAAACCGTGTATACTGGTATTAGAATTAGGAAATTGAAAGGGAATACCAAAATTGAGATACACAGGGTAAAAAAAGAGAAACAACAAAAAAAGCAATACTTGCAAAATTGTTTGGTGAAAATGCACTGAACACCACAGTGGGGGAATGGAAAGGGGGAGGAGGGAGGAGGCTATGAGGGACAGGGTAACAAACAGTACAAGAAATGTATACAATGCCTAACGAATGAAACTGTAACCTCACTGTATATCAGTTTGATAATAAAAATTTGAAAAAAAAAAAAAGAAGCAGCATCAGCGGTATCAAAATGCCTGATTTCACGCTCTATTACAAAAGCATTATTTAAAAATACAACCTTCTATTGCCGAAAAGGTGATGCCTGATGAATACAATATGGCAGAACACCTTCAAAGAAACCAGAGACTTGCAGTCAGCTGATATTAGGCAAAGGAATGAGAGACATACAATGGAAAAAAGTAGCATCTTCAATTATAGGAGATGGGAAAAAAGGATCACCACAGGAAAAAAAATCAAACGTGATCCTAGCATAATACTAGCACCGATGTCAACTCAAAAAGGATTAACATCCCAGCATCAAATGTGAATCCTCGTAACTATAATAGAACAGAGTAGCAGAGACATCAGGTCTTCCAGGCCTAGGGAGGAACTTCCTCAACAGAGTCTGAGGCACACTACAGATTGATGAAAGATTGGAAAATGGGAGTACATTAAAATAAAAATTTCTGCACAGCTAAGGACATGGTCACGAAAGCAGACAGACAGCCAAACAACAATGTAACAGACAAATACTATAACAGGATAATGTTTCTCACATACAGGGGACACAAGAAATTAATCCGTCCTAAATCCAACAATTCAATCATGAATTTCGCCACGGATGTGAAAACAGACTTCACAGCAGAAGAAATAAAAATAGTAATGACACAGAGAAACATAACAACCATCAATGGAAGTAAATGATATGTAAATAAAAACAACACTGAAATATCATCTTCCCCAAGTCAGAATGAGATGTATTCTGAACTCAAACAACAAGTGCTGGAGTTGACTCCCTGAAAGAGGAAATGTCCTGAACTGATGTTGGGAATGTAAACTACTACAACCACTCTTGAAAAGAGTATGGAGTATCTTGAAAAGAACACGCAAGGCATAGCACATGTCCCATTCTGAGCAACAGGATCCAGGATATGACGAGAAAACCTGCACATCCACGTTTAAGTTGCACGCTTCAAAAGAGCCAAGAAATGGAAACAAATCCAATGTCCCACTGTACATGATTGGATCCAAGCAAATGGTATCTCTGTACAAGGGAATCCTACACAATGATTAGAACACATTTGGTAAAAGGTATTCATTGGGACACAAGCCTGGAACATAGAATGGAGCATTGGCTGGCTGATATTTGTATGTTAGAAATAAGTAACAGACATGATAAAGAAAGCAGGACTCAGGTACCAATGCACAGGGAGACAAGGAACGTGCTTGAGAGAAAGGTATCCAAAAGTGACACACAAACACTAATGTTTATGTACATAAATTCAAATGGATATCTATATATTACCCAATCTGCAAGGAATTGTTTTAGAGTTAATATTACTAGAGGCTACAAGCTTTAGAGATGAGATTGACAATAGACATTAAGGATATAATTTTTTGTTTTGGAAAAAATAATGAAAAAGGAAGTTGTTTGTGCAAGAGGACAATGTGAAGGAAAGAGGCAGAAAAATGAGAAAGGAAATAACAGCTGTGAGAAGAAATTTATGCACATTTATCTCTCACCTCAATACTCCCTCAAAATTTCCTTGATTCCTTGTTAAAAATTTTTTCATCTACCTTTTGTATATATTATTGGTAAAATGAAATTGTGGTTCGCGAGTAACTTAAACTCCTATTACCCTAGCAAAAGCACCATAACTGGAAGTAAATATTATCAGTTGATTCTGGAGAATTTTGAAGCTCTCTTTCTTATTCTGATCTATTAGATAGAGATAATGTGCCAAATTTGGTATACAACATCGAAGTTTTGAAACAATTGGAACATTTCAACACTAGTAATACAGAATCATGTGAATATTCACATAAATTTCAGATAATAAGAGATGCCATATGATTTGATTAAATCTTTTTTTTCAAACCTACTGATAATCAAGACACAAATGTCCTTGGTCAAACAGGGCTGGTAGTAAACAAATTCTTCTGTTTTCTCTTTTAAAATAGCAAAATCAATTTATAAGACACATATTTGAAATCAAGTTCAAACACATGAACAAGACATACACAGCTAATAAGGGAGAAAAGAACATGAATCATACTAAAAAATGGAGAGCATAGTCCCAGTTCTCTGATTTACTAAGAAACACATAATCATAACTGAGCCTACTTTCCCTGATCTTTTTGTAAAAGTAATGTTTCATGAATGGTCACCACTGAGGAAAAGCGGTCATAATAATGTAGGTACAAAGTTTTGCGAAAATAGTTAAACTTTCAGAACTAGAATGGTCAACATATTCCTTGATAAGTTCCTGTGAACACTTTGCATAAAAGTGGATGCTTTTCCAAAGACTGGATCATGGGCAGAACAGAAATGTATAGGAAGAAGGAATTCAGGATCCCAAACTCGCCTATTTGAAAAGTGTGTGAAAACGACTCAAGATTTCACTACTGAAACCTCGCTTATTTCTACAAAATCATACATAAACAATGGACAGGAAGAACAAACAGGACTCCCACTTCCGGGTAGAAGGCAGCATTGAGCACTTCCGGTGTCAAATGCGGAAGTGCTTGTGAATGACTTGAGATCATAAGCCGGAAGTGACCAATATTAGCCATGTCACAATACTAGTGACCCCACACGGGGGAGACAGGAGTTAAAAGTAACTGTTACTACGGAAAGGTCTACGGTAGACCAGGTTACTTCGTTGAGCGGAGAGCCTTCTTCACTAATTTGGTAAGTACAGTTCTCCTTCAGAGACATCTAACCATCATTTCCCTCGTTTCCTTTCTTCAGTCATCAGTCACCATCTCGTGTGGACTAACTTTTCACTCTTTGATATACACTGTGACATTTCTGGCTACAAAGGTTCTTTGTAATTCCTTTACCGGAAGTCCCATGAGGTAGTCCCTGCTTATTTTACAAAACACCAAGTTTTGTCCAACATATCACATAATCAAAAATGTTATGTCCCTGGAATTGAGAATGTAGCAATTTCCAATGTGTCCGTCTCAAATTTACTACCATTACTCTCACTTTTATTTAGGTCTAACAATGATATTTCTATGGGGTTGTACACTTGTTTCATGCCCACAACAAATTTAATGCTGGAATTTACTAATATTTGAAACAGTTAGTATCTGTAGCTATGACTCTCAGTATTGCCCAATGTTCCCTCAATTTATAGGTCATGTTCTGTTACATATAATTACCTATAGATCCCTTGAGCCATAGTTCAAGTAAGAATACAGGAATATCTAGAAATTATTGTCTGAATTTATATGAGTTCAAACGGGTATTTACCTGTTTGAGACCTGCAAAAGTTGGAAAATTTTTGAACTATATAGTATAGATATCTACCAGTTAGAAAACATTTTCACAAATATGTTGAACACTTGTCATGAATGAAGTCCCTTGAATGTTGGTCTATGACAAAGAAATTAATGATAAAGATTAATATACTTTGTTGACTTCAGTCCTACTGTTACAATTTTGAGATTTCTCCTTATTCCTTTCAAATACAATTGTTGCCTGATTATTTGCCTGCGATTAAACTGGTAAAATACAGCTGGATGTAAATTCATGAGTTTTACCACTAGAATACCTTCTTTCATAGTGTATCTTAGGTTTGCCAATTCAGTCTCAGTGGATGTCATTTTAATCAACAAGACAGGTAATTCATTATTGTCCATGTCCTATTTTTTAATACAGAGCAATTTCCTGTCCCTTGAAAATTTTTTAACAGCACCTGAAACATTTCCACAATTTATAATAATATGCACAATATAAATGGAGTTCTCTAAGTCCTTTCGATGAATAAATTTTGTTTTTTCCTGTCGAGTATGATTTTGGCTCATAAATATGTTGGAGATAAGTCTAGGCCCTTTTTAACAGTTAAAAAGGATGGGGAAGATTTACATTGGTTTATTCCTTAATTCTTTTGAATTGGTGCTTTCTTAGAAACCCATATGTAAATGTGGCAGGTATGTGAGTCACTGAAAGGGAATCATCTTTCTCAAGTCAGTGTATATTGAAGTCTTGAAATTTGTCAAGGAATTCCTGATGCTGAGTAAATTGGATACACTATTGGAAATAAGATCTTCCTAGCAATCTATTAAAAATGTTTTACCATTGATTTCGTGAGAACATGATTTATTTGTGATTAATTTATGCATGTCTACCCGAGAAAGTAAGACACACACTGGTGATACTTGTTTTTCTGAAAGCGCAAAAAACAAAAAGTCAAAAAACCTTCATTCATATTTGACAATAATAAGAAATACCAGTAGGTATTATAAGCCACTTATTACCCTGTCACTCTAATTAGATTCATGTATTTTCTCAGGTGTCTTCTCTTAATGTTTAACCTTAGAAAGTATAACGTTCCTTTGGAATGAGTTACATGCAATGAATTGATTGTTGGCAGCAATTATTATGCTGGGAAAATCAATTATCTATATTCTGCAGTGTATTAATATAAGATAGTTGAACAAACTATGGAAGCAAAACATATCCCTTTTTGACTTATTCACAGCATAGGAGGAATAAATTGCAATGTGATTAAAAAGCACAGCGAGAAGATGGGACTTTCTCTTCTGGATTTTGGCCAGTAATTATAATACTGTCATATACTGGCGCTAGAGGACATGAAATGATACCCAAAATCCAAAATGAGTTTGATTGTCCAGTCCTTCTAGTTGTGCTCCCATATATAGGAGACACCAGATCAAAGTAATCCCGGCAAAGTGAACACCGCATTACAAGGGGCTCTTTGCTCCTGGAGGAAGGGATGCACCTCACCTTTAGTAGAATGCTTTATGTATAAGAAAATTGCATTCCCCGTTTTCTTTTTAGGCTTAAGCAGAAACTGTTTATGTAAATTGCATTTTACTTCAACATAACGGTTATTCATAAATGTGCCAATACTTTTGTGGTACTATCTCTCTGTCCAAATTTGCAACTTTGATCTCATCATTTTTGGAATGTTCTAAAGTTGTAAGCAGCAACATAATCCTTTGTCGAAATATTGTAAAAATGGAGCCAGCAAGACATTCTCTAACTTTAATCTCAATATTCACAAAGCACACCAATTTTATACTAAATCTTGGCAATGTAATATTTAAGGATTTCATCCATGCATTTAGCTATACACACACATAGATAGATAGATAGATAGATAGATAGATAGATAGATAGATATATAGATAGATAATTATAGATATAGATATAGATGTAGACATAGATATAGATATATACCACCTGTTTTATTCCCAGGAAAAGTCAGGACTCACTAATAGTGCTTCATGTTTGTGATGCCACATAATTAGTTTCTCTTCAATAACTGGAAAAGGTAATTTTAAATTCAAAGCATGTCGTGTGAAACGAATAAAGTTTTTGATGAGTTTGATTTACAAATGAATGCTTTTTCCGCCTTAAGAATGATTATTCATAAAAAAATCTCGCAAATAGTTTGTTTTCTAAGCGGCCAAAATTTAATGAAAGGAAACTCAAGTTTCTTTGTCTTTCTCATTTTAAACCTAATTTCAGTTTAATACTTTAAAGACACTCCATCCCTCTTTGAATGAACAAGAAAAGATGCCTTCATGTCCCTTTAGATAAACAGTGTTGAAATAAGTCATAAACTATCTCCTGTTTTTCTTCTGAAAATGCCTGTAATTTGTGGATTAAGAAAATCAGTACTTACAGGATGTGCATCAATGAACTCAAAAGTTAATGAGTTGAATATCTTCCAAGTTCTTCAATATTCTTTTGTTTCTCCAAAGAAATGATAATGTTTGAGACATCTGGTCTGGAAGTAATTCTTCAAACAGAAGTATAATATTGATTTAGCTTAAGAATTAGTGTAGGGGCTGGGGATATAGCCTAGTGGCAAGAGTGCCTGCCTCGGATACACGAGACCCTAGGTTCGATTCCCCAGCACCACATATACAGAAAACGGCCAGAAGCGGCGCTGTGGCTCAAGTGGCAGAGTGCTAGCCTTGAGCAAAAAGAAGCCAGGGACAGTGCTCAGGCCCTGAGTCCAAGGCCCAGGACTGGCCAAAAAAAAAAAAAAAACAAAACAAAACAAAAAACAAGCCTGGGACAGTGCTCAGGCCTTGAGTCCAAGCTCCTGGACTGGCAAAAAAAAAAAAAAAAAAAAAAAAAAAAAGAAAATCAGTACTTACAGGATGTGCATCAATGAACTCAAAAGTTAATGAGTTGAATATCTTCCAAGTTCTTCAATATTCTTTTGTTTCTCCAAAGAAATGATAATGTTTGAGACATCTGGTCTGGAAGTAATTCTTCATTGGTTTTCTGACAGAATTTTTCTCCTCACAGGAAGTGCAGATATTTCCCTGTCTACCAGAATGCAAGAAGGTAAGCATGTTCCCAATGTCCTTTGAAAAGAACATTTCAAATGGTTCCCATCATATTATGTTTAGCATTCTCAGTATGCAAAACTCTGTGGGGGAGATTCAATGGGATGGAGTTCAGAATTGAGACATTCTGATAATTGTACAGTGGAATTTTGAATTCGTACTATTGAGACATAAGATTGCAAGTAAATGCCTTGGCCTCAATGCACCTTCCCTGTCAACAGAGGACAGCGTGAATATTGCAAAACAGTAACCGCAAAAAGTCCTTCTATTAATGGAAAAATGTTTCCCAAATTAGGCCTAAGAATTCACAAATGGGAACTGAAATGAATTCGCTTATTATTTCTATGATAATATCAAAAGGCATAGTTATCATTTTTGTCATCACAGAAGGGAATTTGAAATTAATGCATAAGTTGTAATTGGAAGAGAAGGGAAAGAATTACATTTTCTCAAAAATATACCATATTTGCTTAGATATTTTTCTTTGCAGGTGAATCTCTGGATCCTGAAAGGTTACTGCAATGCCCCTATGATAAGAGTCACAAGATCAGGGCCTGCAGATTCCCGTACCATCTGGTGAAATGCAGAAAGGTAGGGTTGCATTTCAAAATGAGGAGTTTGTCATACTTTACTATAAACATGAATTTGAAGCTTGATATTTGACTAAATGTGCTAAATATGTGTCAATGAAATAATAGACTACCTGGGTAGATGTAGTATACACATATTTGTATTTGCTCTTGTAATATGATCTTTGTGTAGTGCAGATAAGAAATAGCAGTGCAACTTGTTTACAGAACTCTAGGATGAGTAGAACATTGCAAGATGTTTTCTGTAGGACAATCATTTCAGTCTGAGTGTAGCGACTTTATACTTGTTTCCTTGTTCACACTTAACTACTCTAAGTCAGCAATTTAGTAAAGTTTCTAAAAATTAAGACAGATGCATTGCCTTATGGCAGGACATAATTCCTGAACCATGTTACTTTTCAGTAAACCTAGTGATCCTGAATTGATGATAACGAAGATGTGTCTTGCCTGTTTCGTATATTTTGGTGTATTTTTTGTAATGATACCACGACAGTTATTTTCACATAGAACAAGAAATCTTTCAAATGCTAATATAGTTATCTATCCCAATTCAATTTTTTGTGTTAAAAAACATTGCTCTGGGCAGAAAACAATCTTCCCTTTGTTATGCTTTTCAAAGGATGCTCACTGATTATATATACACGTGTGCACAGAAAGACACATACATATGCATATTCATGCTCATATGTTTTCAAATATTCTTATATCTAAATGCAAATATATATAAATTAGACTGTACATACACATGGTATCACACACATGCACCAAGACACACAATGAGGGCATTTCCAATTGTGTTTTCGATCAATGTGTCTTACCCATTCATGTAGCATATATTAATAAATGCCTTTTTACTGAATAAGATGTCATGATTCTGAATGTTTTTAGATGCCAAAGTTATGTTTTAAGTATACAGCATTTTGCTGCTGTGTCAGACCTTCAATCTTGTCATGACGAGTTTAAATCAAAGTACTTTTATGCGAAGAGAGTATGAGATATAGAGTCTGAGAGAATTTTATCCACCTCCAGCCCCTAAAAATTGTAAGAAACAGATTGAAGAAGAGTCGAGGTTGTACTAGCCCGTCCTCTTGTGCTAGACTGGTGTTAGTACAGCACACAAGTCCAAGGTAAAACCACAAGTCAAGCATAAAATCAGCAACCCTTTCCTTATTCCCCAATAATTTGTACTATTTTTAATTTTTACATCCTGGTTCAATAGAATCATCCGGACATTGCTGCCAAATTGGCTACTTTTCCCTTCAATGCTCGACACTTGGTGCCGCGCGTTCAACTCAGTAAACATAAAGCAACATGTGAAGACCAAAGTTGCATTGAGGATGATATAGGTAAGCTTGATACACGAAACAGAAATCAGATCTGATTCAGATTCAGTCTGTTACATATTGTGATTCCATTTCCTTATTTTCCTTCTTGCAGTTACTATGACTTGGTCCCAACCCCAAGAGAAGAAATCTGGAAGTATAGAGCATTGCCTTTCCTCTGAGGAAGACTGGGATAAAGGTAAAGAGCTTGATTAAATTTTTTTTTTTTTTTTTTTTTTTGGCCAGTCGTGGGCCTTGGACTCAGGGCCTGAGCACTGTCCCTGGCTTCTTCCCGCTCAAGGCTAGCACTCTGCCACTTGAGCCACAGTGCCGCTTCTGGCCATTTTTTTTTTTTTTCTGTGTATGTGGTGCTGGGGAATAGAACCTAGGGCCTCGTGTATCCGAGGCAGGCACTCATGCCACTAGGCTATATCCCCAGGCCCTTGATTAAATTTTGAGTTAGTGCTGTAACTGAATGCCAGTTTAGAGATAGATGCAAATAATAGTAAACTCTTTAGCTCAACATGAAATTTAATGTATGCTAACATAGAGAAAGCTATTATGCTCATCCTCATATATGAAGACATGCATTCAGAAATGATTTCTTTAAAGAATATATATAAAACAGGGTTGTCCATCTATAGTTTAGGACTCTTTCTTTTCCATGATTATTATCCACTTAAATCATTGATATATTAGGTCCTTAAGGTGGTTATTATTTCATTATTACCTATGTCTTTCCTTGGCCATGTAAATGTTAGAGAAAATGTAATATATACCCTGGAGACAATATCCATTTTTCTGTTTGCCAGAATCCTTGGAAAACCCTAGCCCAACTTTTGTTTGGGGCAGAGCAGAGTCTTCTAGCCAAAACAGGTAAGAAAATGACATTATCACTTTGGCAAAGATCTATTTCTTAGAAATAAATGAAACAATTATGATAGGTGGAAGAGCTGCCTTTTTCTTTTAGGAATAAAAACACTTCCTCTTTTCAGAGAAATATTCAGATTGCTGTCTGCACGGTGATTGGTGAAAGCATGCATGTGTAAATCTGCAATTACTTCATGATTTAAAGACATTTCCAGGGGCTGGGGATATGGCCTAGTGACAAGAGTGCCTGCCTCGGATACACAAGGCCCTAGGTTCGATTCCCCAGCACCACACATACAGAAAAAGGCCAGAAGCGGCGCTGTCGCTCAAGTGGCAGAGTGCTAGCCTTGAACGGGAAGAAGCCAGGGACAGTGCTCAGGCCCTGAGTCCACGGCCCAGGACAGGCAAAAACAAAACAAACAAACAAATAAACAAAAAAAACATTTCCAAACAAATTCATTGATATCTATGGAAAGTCATACTCAAAATGGTCTCGGAGTACCATTCAATATTGAGAAAATGTTACAGATATGACAGTATTTCAGAGCCATTGTTCACTTTTCAATGACATACGGTTCGATTTAATTTTATTCACAGAAATAACCAATGAGCGGCTGAAATTCCTCTTCATGTAAGTAGCTACTAAAATCATAAGGAGATTAATTTGATTAAATGTAGTAAAAAGCAACTATACAGATACATTTTGTTATTTGGGTTTGTGTGTTATATGCCCTTTGCTCAACAAGAATAGCAATAACTGTATCATGTGTGTTTACAGCCGGTTTTCATTTTTCAATATTTTTTGCAAACCTTCACCAAATATTTGTGAAAAGGCCTCCTTTACATGGATCTGTGATACCTTGAATATTCTGTTTAAAAATCACACCAGATGTTCGCCCACGTATACAGTTTGTAAGGCAAGGATAACTTCCAATTTAGATTTTTGAAAGATCTCTATATGTGATTACAGAGTAAAAGGAAGTGTGTTGTTCCCTGCTGTCACTTTCATATTCAACAAAATAACTTGGGAGACCAGAAGAAAAAGTTTCTGTGGACTCTGTGGATTGATGAGACAACCTGAGAAAATTTAGGAGGCTTATAGTTATATTTTCCTTTTATCCCATACTAAGTCACTTTCCACAAAAATAATGCCTCCTTTTTTCATTTATGGGTTGTATCTCTCTAAGATAGAGAATTTTGGATGAAATATTATGACTTGGATGTCAAATCTTAGGATAATCATTTCTCATGTAGTCCACAATATTTACTATTTTTGTTATAAGACTTGGGCACATTTCATATTTTGTGTCCCTGTCATGTGACACTGATTATACTTGCATAGGTGAGACATAAACAAACTGTTCTATTACTTAGATGAAACTTATTATGTTACCTAAACTAAGGTTAGAAGAAATGTACCTGTTTCATGATCATAATGGATTCTCTGGGTATTAACGTGTTCACCTACCTTCAAGTGATTTGAAACCCATAGAGTTTCATATCATAAGTCAACAGCAGTTGCCCATTGGTCCATTTCTGCGTATATGGAAGTTGAAAAAAGCAAGAAATTCTTTCAGAATAATAGGCAGTTTTTCAGTTTTGCATATCTGTACAACAACTATGGAACTATCTATTGTTCTTAGGCAGAATCAGAAATGTATATTATCACACCTTCCACCATAATGCAAAGATCTTTTTTCTATTTTCCTTTGCAGAAATAATCCGGAGGCCTACTATTTGAGGACTACATATTTTTCCTTGTCTTGCTAATGACATGAAATAATAAATATTACTTTCAGAACGTTGTATGCGTTTTCATTTCCACTAGCTTTTAAAACTTATTAATTTGGTTAGCTTGTATATTGTTTGTAATGAACGCTGACATCAATGTTAGGGTGAAATCCTTTACTGAAATATACCTTTTCAATTTCTCTAAGAAGCATATTTAGGTTTTACGAGATGAACGATGATCATGAAATGAAAATCTGGATACATAAACATGTATAAAATTCTTCTATATCTTTTTTCAGTTAGATTTGAATGTGAAAAACGCTTTTTTGTCAATGATCTCCCCCTTGCATTAAAAATATTATTACAATTACCTCTTTTAGTAGAGAATTTAAATTTATATGGTCCACCATATAGGAGAGCCACAAAACTACTGCTTGATTGTGTGTGTGCGTGTGTGTGTGTGTGTGTGTGTGTGTGTGTTTGTGTCTTTGTTGGGACTATTTAATTTATAATTTGTAATTAAATTTTATTGACAATGTGATGCAAATGAGTTACCGTTACATAATAAAGCATTCAGTACATTTCTTGTCATTTTAGTTACAACCTCCCCCATTTTTCAGTATCTTTCAAAGGTCAGATATCCATATATACAAGATCCAGTGTTCCAAACTCATATCCAGTCACCACAGGAGGACTCCACCGGTTTTTCACGTAGTATATTAAACATAAGGACAATGATAAAATCTTCCTGTACCCATGTCTTGCAGATATGATGTAACATCACTGGCAAAACCATATAGAAATATTATTTGAGAAGAAGTTTTATACTTTACAGACAACAAGTCTATGCCCCACCCAAGTGATAAAATATTTAAAATAACTCATGCGCCCTAGACGATTTATATGGCCATTGATAGCAGGCATTGTACCCTTTATTTTCTTAGTTTCCTCTGCTGCACCAGCTACTGTGTGTTTGACACAAAGTGTGCAAACGTCTCACTATGTTAATCAGCTTGCTCATAACACTATGCAAGCCCTGCACGTGCAATCAGTGAAATCAATCATTTTTACCACCGGGTTTTCAATGTTCAGCAGAAAAGAAGTTATCAAAGAAAGTCCTCCATTGGCTTGTCCAATAGAATGGGCCCGTCTCCATCCTACTCCTTGGAAGTTCATGAATGGTCTTAGTACGAGCTAGCCATATTCCACTATGAATGGAAGACCCCAACTACTGACCAACCACGTAGACTGACTAAGAAGCACCTTTGTCAATTTAAATCTCACTCCTGAGGATAGGCTCACAGGCCCATGCTATATTCTTATTTATTTATTCAGTTTTTGGTTTTTAACCATTAATTAAAGAGATTTTATAACTATTGTTTCACCTTAAACTAAAGTGTTATGTAGACACCATACTTAAAATCATTCCAAGGTTCCAAAGAGGCCTGAATTTCCTCTTCCTTTACAAGGGTTACTATATGTGCAGTGGGATAAGATGTTGATTTTATGAAAACTATTTAGAGGTCATAATAGTTTCTGGTGAGAAAAATATTGAGCTACAATGCAAAATGAAGTCTCAAGGGAAGGGATGGTTCCATGTTTGGTTTAAGTGGTCTCTGTACCTAAATATACACATTTTGGGTACTGATGATCCCCTTGCTATTTTATTGTTGGGACATACAATATACATTATATTACTGGAACCATTCAATACAAAATAGCTCGGTTAAACTCCTCTTGGTCATCCAAATTTGTAGACACTGAATCCCCCAAAATTAGTGGAAGAAAAGTGTCAATAATTTGATTCCTGTATAAAAACTAGTAAAGAGAAATATTATGCTGAAATCAAGAGCCAGATGATAAAAATACAAATGTCTCCTAAAGCAAAATTTACAAAAACATTTGTGTAAACCAATTCTAAAACTTATCAGGGGGAAAGATACGAGGGAGTTGGAAGTGTGGGGAAGTGTGGGTAACATGAAGAACTAGAAATATACTTACAGACTTACATATGAACCTCTAATCCTTTGGTACATCACTCTGAAAATAAAGGAAAAAATTAAACAATCAAGAAAAAAAGAGGAAGTTATGTGGTATGAAATAGTTTATGGTCCTAATCTGAATCCTTTAGAAATAATGCCATTGTAGACATGAACGGATTAGATTCAATCAGTTGATCAGAGAAAATGAATAGGGACTTGATGAGCATCATGCAACCCCCAAGCTTATGCAGCTGATTGGGAAGAATTGAGAAAATTAAAAGGATCTCAAACCACTGCGGTAGATAATAAGGAAGACTCAGATGGCTCAGACACTGAGGAAAAATTTCGCAAGGAGCTTACTAAAGACAGATTGACCCATGTGGAGAAAATTTTGGAATCAATTATAGCCCTATTGTCACAACATTATCCGAAGCAGCAAACTCCTGTAAAGGTAAAGACTTGTGGGACCTGCCCAGAATCCTGGCGGACTTTCATCCTTTCCCACCACAATCTCTGCCTGATAGGGTCTCACAGCTAGTACCATTTCTGCCTGTGCTGTTTAAAGCGCCTGGTCCTCCTACAGTAAACGTGGCACACTTCCTTGGCGCAGACTTAACAAGAAGGGAGGACATTTCTGGTTTTCATTTATTCCCTGACAGGCAAGATGAAGATAGCAAAAGAGTTCATCAGTGTTTGTCATTTAAACAAATAACAGACGTAAAGAATGCTTGTTTTAAATATGGCCCTACAGTACCACTTACTCAAGTCATTCTTATTTATTTATTTATTTATTCCTTGGCCAGTCCTGGGACTTCAACTCAGGGCCTGAGCACTGTCCCTGGCTTCTTTTTACTCAAGGCTAGCACTCTGCTCCTTGAGTCACAGCGCCACTTCTGGTCATTTTCTATATCTCTGGTGAGGGGTAATCAAACCCAGGGCTTCATGTACATGAGGCAAGCACTCTTGCCCTAGGCCATATTCCCAGCACACTCAAGTCATTCTTGAACCTTGGCTACTAAAACTTTATGCCCAAATTGCCAAGCAGCCCTCAGGCCATCTAAGATAAAAGGAGGAATAAATGACTATATTCAGCTTTGTGCGGACATTGGGCCATCCTAGCTGCATGGCCTCATGCTCCAAGGGCCGACTGTAACAGAGTTCTTACGCATGTCCTGGATGGGGAGGAGGCGACGGGGACATTTATGTACTGCTCGGATTCCTGGCATTTGTTTTTCCTGCCGACAAGGGGCCACTTAATGGCTCACTGACTTAATCAGAAAAGGAGATTTATTACTGAAATTTCTCCCCTCTGTAAAAACGGGAAGCATTGTGTTACAAATTTCAGATCTAATTTGAATGACTCTGGCCGCCAGATTTCAGTAAGCTGGCAGAGGAGCCAGCCCCTGGCCCCACAGAAAAATTTTGGAGCAGCTCCTTCTTTCCCCTAAACTCAAGCATATCCCCCAAAAACCTGCAGCAACAATCAGTTTCAAGTCTCCTCTGAGCAACAACAGAAAGTGCAGGACTGGATCTCTGTTCCTCTACCTGCACAGTACTGACTTCCAAAATGGTATTTTAGCCCCTGTCTACAGGAGTCATTGGTCCACTTCCAAGGGAATCTGTTGGCTTATTTTTAGGCCGTAGCAGCTCTGCTCTGAGGGGCTTACCTATTATTCCAGGAGTGATCAATCAGGACTCTAATGTAGAAATAAAAATCATGGCTTCAATGCTTGCTAGTGTTACCACTAAAATGCTCACTACCTAAATGCCGCCATTCACAAAATAACGCATGATATGTGAATAGGCACTGGGGATTATAAGACCCAGAATCTAGTAAATACCCCAAAGCAGATTGACCAGTGGCTGCAGGAGATATGTCTAGAGGCATGGGGTTGGGTATGTCCCACAGTAAAAAGGATGGTTCTTAGGCCTGGTTTATTCAAGGGGCCCAGGAACCCTACTTTGACTTCATAGTGCGCCTTCAGAAAATTATTGATAGAACAGTACAAGGTGTATTTTTGGACACTCAAAAGATGAAGCTATTGGGACAGACTCTTGGTGCTAGTGTGAAAGTACCCAAATCCGGGAAATTAAACTGTTTTGTCTGTGGGGACAAGGGCATACTAAAATGAATTGTGTAAAGATAAAACTGGCAAATACAAAGTCGCCTAGGATATTCCCTCTCTGCAAACGTGGGGTACATTGGGCCCAAGAATTTTGATCTAAAACTGACATTGGTGGACATATGCTTCCCCTTTCATCGGAAGCAGCACAGGGAGAAAGTAAAAGGTCTTCAGGAAAGGGGGCAAAGGGCAAGCCTCATGGTCCCATTCCTATGAACGAGCCTTCCCCACCATCTTTTCGTTACAACCAGCCAAGATTGGGAGTGCCACAGTGGACCTTTTCTCAAGCCCAACCTTAACTTTCCCTGCTAATTTCCAGAATTAGAACTTGCATATACGGTCCCTTACCATGGGGGACTTGGGGCCTTCTTTTGGAGCATTCCAGTTTAATTGCTAAAGGGGTGTTAGTTGTACCAGGAGTAACTGACTCTGACTACATAGGACAATTTAAAATCCTTAAGACCTCCCCTGTACATTATGATATTAATTCTGGTGATCATATTGCACAATTCATTTTCTTTGCTTACATATTTATATCAACTTCTGCAAACCCTTATCAAGGAGGTTTTGACAGTATGAAATATCAATTTGTTTTCTGGATTTTCAATGAAGCATACAAACCACCTTGTTGTAAATTTTATATAGGAAACAGGCATTGCTAGCTACTGGCTAAGACATCACAATAATCAGCCAGATTGAATGGGGCATCGGGGCAGGGTGACTCAAACTATCAAATGCAGAATAAAAGATGTCAGTAGTACACTTGATTCAGTTATTAAGCAAAATCTTGAATATCAGAATATTACTGATGGTGAAGGCCAACATTCCATTTTTGATCCGTAATTTTTGTAAGTACCTATTAACGTAATTGTACTAGACGTCTTTGAACAATGGGGAGCTCATTTAGTTTTCCCTTGATGTTCAGATGCATGTCTTTCTCAGTAAGATTACTTACTTGGCAGACAGATTGTCCAGTTTGTCGTGAGCAAAGGCCCTTATCTAAAGAAAAGTTGGCAGCCAAATTGCAAGTTGTTGGAGATAAGTTAGCTTCAAATCATATTGAGGTTTCTATCTCTACCTGGAACTCTCCTAATTCTGTTATTAAAAAGAATTCTCACAAATGGAGATTGCTCACTGGTTGTCGAGCTCTAAATTCAGCTATGAGGCCTATAGATACTTTACATCTTCGCTTGCCCCAATTATGTATGATTCCTTTCAATTGGAATATTATACTAAGATTTGCAAGATTGTTTCTTTACTATTTTCTTATTTGATGAGGACCTATCATGCTTTGCTTTTACTTTAAGTCGGATTAATCTCCAAGGACCCCATGGAAGGTTTAAATGGAAATTATTGCCACCAGGCATGATGAACTCACCGACTATGTGTCAAACTTTTGTAGCCAGAGCACTAGAACCTATTAGGAAAAGATTTGCTCAGGTTTCATGTATTCATTATATGGATGACTAATTATTTGCTGCACCTAATAAAGATATTCTATCAGACTTATTACAAATTTTGTCCTTCCACTTGCAAGAAAATGGTTTACTAGTTGCCCCTGATAAAATCTGGACAGAGGAGCCATTAAAGTATCTAGGATATTTAGTTAAAAAAAACAAGCAATTATTCTCCAATTTATAATAATTCATACTGAATAATTAAATACTCTTGATTTTCAAAAGTTACTAGAGGACATTAATTGGCTTCATCCTTCCTTAGGCATTCCCACCTATGCTTTGCATAATTTATTCTCTATTCTTCAAGAGGATTTGACTTTTAATATCCCTTGTGTATTAACGAGTGAGGAAAGTCAGGATTACTTTTAGTAGAAAAACCCCTGACTCAAAATTTCTTATCCCGGGTAGACTTTTCTGTCCCTAATGGGCTATTAAATCTACTTACAAAGTTTACCCCACAGGGGGAATAGCACAGTTCAACAAGACTTTGATATGTACCAGGCACACATTGTCAGAAATGTAAACCACATGTCTGGAGATAATCAGCTTTATTATCATGAAAGGTTGTAAAATGTGCCTGGAAATCAATGGGCAGGACAACTACTTGATTATCATCCCCACACCTAAATAACAATTCAAATTTGCATTACAAACCCCTGATCTCCTCCCTTTTTCATTAAGTGGCTTTAATGGAGAAGTTTTATACAAATTACATTCTAGTCTTTTAAGGAAATTATTTCAATAACAAATTTATAGTACTGATAATATTTGACTTTCTAAGCTCATTCTAAATTCACCTAATAGTTTTGAAGATAGTACCAAAAATAGCAAATGTGCTTTTTGGACAGAAGGTAAATATCAAGATTTCCTCACTCCCTGGCAATAGGCACACAAAATGAATCACAGGCTTTTATATATGCTTTACAGAATTTCTTAATAACTTTCAATTTAATCACTCAGTCGACCTGTGAAGCACATGCTTTATGCAATATATATTCTGTTGTTATTTATCACATAAACCCCCCACTAGATTCACTATTTAAACAATTCAAAGCCAGTAATGCCAAAGACAGCTTCACTGTATGTCATTCAGATTCTTGCTCATTCTAATTTGACAGTTCCTATGGCATGAGGTAATTTTCATGTAGATGATTTAGTCCCTTTCATTTCGGCAAAAGAAGACCATGCATCTTGGCATTCTAATGCAGGTCATTTACCTTTCACATATAAAATTCCTTTAGGGTTGGTATTATGTCCCAGTGGCAAGAATGCTTGCCTCATACACATGAAGCCATGGGTTTGATTCCCTAGCGCCACGTACATAGAACATGGCCAGAAGTGGCACTGTGGTTCAAGTGGCAGCGTGCCTGCTAGCCTTGAGCGAAAAAGAAGCCAGGGACTGTCCTCAGACCCTGAGTCCAAGACCCAGGACAGGAATAAATAAAATAAAATAAAATAAAATTCCTTTTAAACAACCTAAGCAAATTATTGCTAACTGTCCTAATTGTTGACCTTTGCATTTACAAAACCTTCCCCTTGGTGTTAATCTTCAAGACCTGGCTCAAACAATTACATTACATGTTTTGTGTCTCTGTATGTATAACCTAGAATATGGCTGGTGGAAATGTGCCCGGGTCCTTAAAATAATGAGTTTTCATTGATTCACCTGTACAACTCCCTCCAAGTGGGTCAAGACACACAAGTGTCCAAGTATAGTTTTCCAGAAGCTGTACAATTAATTGGTTTCAGTGTATATGGAAGTTAAGAAAGCAGGGAATTCATTCATGATAATAGGCATTTGTTCAATTTGCAGTACCTGTAGAAGATCCAAGGATGTGTCTAATATTTGTAGCCACAATACGAACATATGTGTTAGCACTCTATGCATCGAAAGAAAAAAATGTGTTTTTATTTATTCGTTTGCAGAAATAATCAGTTGCCCCACCGTGTGTTCAACAAGTATTTCTCCTTGTCTTATCTATGAGTAAAAATAATAAAAAAAAATGTCTAATCATATGAATGTCTTTCGATTTCCCCTAATAATTGAGAAAAGCACTCTTGCAACTAGGCCATATTCCCAGCCCTCCTCTATTCATTGACACCTCCAATTTGGTTACAGTGTGTGACAATATGCAAGGATTCTTTGACTTCTTTAAATAGGCCGTTTTGCAAGACCGAATGAATGGGATGTGGTGGGGAATAGAGCAGAAAGGGCTCACCAAGTGAATTGGGTAGTGAGAGAACAAACTGAGCTAATCAAGGGACTTAGGAAGAGATATATCACAGGAAAAGAGGAACAGATTACAGGAAGCATAAAGAAAGAGAGGTATATGCATATATCACCATTTTGGGATGAATTGCTTTACAATTACTAAGCATAGAGGACATAAGAATTTTGAGAATTGAATGTGACACTGAGCATGAAGGATCAGACGTCTGTTTATTTTACTTTATAATATTATTAAGAATTACTAACACATAGAGTTAATGTGTAAATAATTAAGAAATTGAGGGAGTGGTTTGAGGGGTGAAGCAGAGGGATGAAGGGAAAAAAATCAGGAAGGGATAGCAGGTATGAGAAGAAATGCATATGTAATCACTATATGAAGCATGTTTCTGTAACCCCACTGTACATCATCCTAAAAATAAGAAAGAAAATGTAAAAAAAATTAAGTGTAAATGCATTTTGCGGTGGGAAACTAGATTTTTCTATGTATCCAAACAATAACATTCTAAAGTTATTAAAATTTGTGCATTGCTGGAAATATTACAAGTGTTTGGTAGATAATGAAAAAGAAGAAAATTTTTGATTGTGTGTGTGAGTTTGTGTGTGTGTGGGGGTGTGGTGTGTTTGAGTGAGTGACTGTGTGTGTGTGCCTAGTCTTTTGAAGTTATGTCTCATGGTGATCAACATAGAAATGCATTGATAAGATAGGGTATATAAAATTTGTCAAACGTGGTAATTCCTCCCTCATTTTTCTCTTGCTTCCCTTTGCAATCAACCGTTCACCAACTTTGAATGGTTAATTACAACAATTTCTATTCCTTGGTTGCATTCCTTTACCCTTTGTACTTCTCACAGTGTGAAGAAGTCATTTCCTTACTACGATAAAGAAAGAGACAATAGTAAGAGCTCCATGGTCTACTACAGCGACACCTGGTTTACCAACACAGAAAATTAAATCAAAACAAATAATTTCAAATAAGGATTTCAAAGTAAAAATAAAGAAACCTCCGGATTCCATATATTTGAGATCATTACTAGTACCATGATTGTTTGTGATTATTTCTCCAAAGTATTGAGAAACTGTAATACTCTGCATGGAAAATCCTAGGCATGTATGCCATTTTTACCACTCAGTGAATCCATTGGCTCTGTTTGCCGCTGGTTCACTTCATAGCACATAATGTTTTCCTAAGGCTTTCTAGTTCCTTACAAATGAGAGGATGTCATTCTTTCTGAACGAAGCCTAGAATTACACTATGAATATAAAACCACTTTCTGTTGTTCCATTCATCAACTGATGGCCAGAGGAGTTGGTTACATATGTTTGCTATTTGAGAGAATGCTGCAATGATCATGATCATGGTGGAAGTTTTAGCATGGAATTCTTTATGATCTATACAGTGAATACCCACCATTGAGATTGCTCGATCATAATCTATGTGTATATTTTATTGCAGATGTGGTATACTGCTTTGCAGAGTGTCTAAAGAATTTTATTTATTTGAGTTTCAATTATATTTTGTATTTGAGAGCCCTATTTGTTTAGTAGCTACTTCACATCTTCTCCCATATTCGGTGCTCTCCTCTCTCTTCATAATTTGACATATGGAGCTTAGCAATTCCATGGACGTCTTTTTGTACAATACTGTGATTTAATGTGGTTGTTAGATTTTATAGAAATCTGTTAATCTGCGCTCAGAAGCCCTAGTGTTTGTCCTCGTTCTTCTTGCATATTTATTGTATCCATTTTACCTCGAGTCCCTGATCCAATTAGAATTTTTGGTGGTGTGAGGAGACACACATTGATGTACTTTTGGTTGGCGGAAGAGTTTAAAGTGTTCTGCCTTACCATTTCTTGAAAAGGGTGTGCTTTTTTATCCAATTCTTTTGTCTTAATTATAAAAAAAAAAAGCTGTCATAGGTGTATATGTTGACTTCTCTGTCTTCAATCACATTTTCTTGATTTTTGGCCTTTTGTTGTACCAGGACCAAAAAGATTTTCAACCTGAAGCTTCCAAAAGTTTGAAAGTAGATATTAACATACCTCCAGCACTGTTCTTCCTCCTATGGAGTGTTTTGGCATCAACAAACTGAATTATCCTCAATGTTCAGATATTCCTGCTTCTAGAAAAGCTGAAAGCAAAATCCACTGAGAAAAGAGCCACTTTCATTTAATGGACACAATACTTTTACTTTTGTTTCTACAGAGAAACATTTGGT
Source organism: Perognathus longimembris pacificus (assembly GCF_023159225.1). Taxonomy (NCBI): domain Eukaryota; kingdom Metazoa; phylum Chordata; class Mammalia; order Rodentia; family Heteromyidae; genus Perognathus; species Perognathus longimembris. Next base: position 42,865 of record NW_025957607.1, read on the forward strand.
AAAGGGGAATTTCAAACAACTGACTCTTGTACACGTTGAACCACTGTCCTAAACTCTGTCCCAATACTCCGTTACACATCCAAGGTATGGAAAATTACTCTATTCTTTCTTGCCATGTACCAGAGATTAAATGGAAGGAAGTGGAACTGTCCACAAGAATGCTATGAAATTCATGTGATGTCACTCAAGAGCATTTTCTGTCATTTGGAATAGCTGTAGGAAATAGGATTATGCCAGACAATCCTGAATTGTTTATCAATTACCTCAATATTCTGCCAAGTAATTATGTCGTGGTGTAGATAAAATATAGATAGGTAGATACAAAGAAACTGACAGATAAATCTATACACACGTACAAAGCCTTTTTCTTTCTACATTAAAATATATTTTACAAGTAGCCACCAGAGTTTCCCAACAATATTTACCTTGCACTTTGTGGTCGATATGAAATTTGTTTGAACGAATCAAAATCTGCTATCTCCTATGTGCTATCTGCTATGTGCTATGTGCTATCTGCTATGTGTGCTATGTTGTTACTGGTTGGAATATTCTGTAGATGTCGGTTAAGTCTAGTTGATCTACGCAGGTTTTTAGTTCTGTGGTTTCTTTTTTCACTTTTTGGTGTGTTGATCTGTCCAAAGGTGATAGTGGAGTGTTAAATTCCCAGTTATCAATGTGTTTGGGTCTGTGAATGATTTTAGAGTCATTAGTGTTCGTTTGATGAAGTTGGGTCGTCCTGTATTTGTTGTGTAGATATATACGATGGTTATATCCTCCTGTAGCAGAGATCCCTTTATTAGAATGTAGTAACCTTCTTTCTTTCTTTTTTAATGTTTTAAATTTGAAGTCACTCTTATCTGATACTAGGATTGCAATGCCAGTGTGTTTATAGAGGCCATTGGATTGACAAATTTGATTCCTGCCTTTCACTTTTACGAGATGTTTACTTTTGCTGGATAGATGTGTGCGCACTGTTGAAGACCTCATGCCTACCTTACAAGGCACTGTTGTGTAAATCTTTGCGGTTAACAATTATATACAGATACCTGGAATTCCTGTATATAATATGAGATTGGTGTTCCTGAAGAATACAATTTTGATATAACAACAATTCCTGCACCCTGTACTCAGTAGTTATGTATTTACTGTTACAATCATATGAGTAACTTTTGTTACTGTATTAAAATCTTTTTGGACTGGCAGGCTTTGTTTTGAACCCATTTGATTCACTCGGTTTAAGCAGGGATTCCCTCTACCCAATAACCTGAGATCAATGGAATCTGGAGTTCCTGTAAGTAAGGAGGGTCAGTTAGGGGCAGTGAAGAGAATAGAGTAAAATATTATGGGGGAGGTTCATGATTTTGGTTTAATTACAGTGACGTGGAAATGTGGAGAATAGTAGAATTGGTAGAAAGAAGTAGTTTAAAAAGATAGACAATTCATTTAACAGAGAAGAGTGGAGGTGTTATTCCTAGGAAGTGTTTTTAAAGAAAGAGAATGTGAAGAGGAAAATAAAGAAAAAATACTGGAAGACAAATGCACAAAACAGAGAAAATTTATTTTTAAAAAGGGAAAAAAAAAAACCCAGAAAATCCAACAAGCAAAACAATTTTTTGCTAAAAACAAATAGGTAAAAAAGGAATATAAAAACCAAATGACATTTCAGAAATGGAAAAAACACAATAAAAGCATAAAAAAACTTGGAAAAGAAAATGCAGTTTTCCTTGTTTGGATGGGCTTTTTAGTCTCTGGTTTCCTTGCGATGGTCAGCAGTATATTTTGCTGCTTGCCATGTTTGACTTGCTTTCAGTTTCTGGGGGTGGATCTACTATGAACTGCATCCCTTGTTGGTGAGATCCTGGGTCGCTCTGGTTCACACAGATTGCTAGTGGGACTTCGGTATCCTCTGTGGAAGGGGCACATGCACAGTTTTGGGAACCCTGGCTCCACTACTCTGCAGTGGGGCCATTGCTTTCACTTTCAATTTAGAAATTTCAACAGTCAAGTCACCTCTCGCTGAGTCATGGCCTAGGATGACCCTCCTACGTGGGCAGGGGTCCTTCTCCTGGCCAGAGCTAGCTCTCCCAGATTGGTCCCTCTTGCCTTTTTCAAAGATGGCCCATTCATCCTTGCTCTCTGAAGGCCTACTTTTGTTCCAGTCTGGTCTGAACCTATGCCAGTGACAAAGATGGCACTTTGCTCTAGCAATGGTGGAAGGGCTAAGCTCCAGATACACCTTCACGGGCGCGAGTGAGGATGTCTTTATAGAGGTACTCACACTTTCTCTGCTATTTCAGCCTTTGGGTGCTCAGTCTGCAATCCAGGTCTGTCTGCTGTTGTCTGGAGGATTTTGTCCCTGTTGCTGTTGTGTGCTTTAGGTGCATGGAGTATGGGGAAGTGTGTGGGCGCCAACACTGGCTTGTTGGTGCACCACCAACTGGAACAAAAATCTGTGTTTTCAGGCCAGCAAAGTTAATTTTTTCTTCCGGGCCAATATCGCTGTACAGTTATAACTTACTTGGGCTGTCTTTCTAGGAATAAGATTTTCTCTGGTGGGGCAAAACAGTAATGTCAAAATGTGTTTACCTAGGGCTCTGCTGCTACTCCGGCATCTTCTCAGAAGTGAATTGGAAATCCTTCATGATTCTGCTTTGATAAGATTGAAGACGTGGAATAATTTCGATACTCTTGTATTTTCTGAAACTCTGTCCATGGACAATGTAAGTATATATTTTGGAGTATGCTACACTTGATGCTTAGAAGAATCTGTTTTTGATAGCTGTATGTTGAATACATTTGAATAAGTCTGTTACATTCATGTGGAAAATGGATGTACTTCTACACTATGTAATCTTATCTGAGTATTTTGGAAACCGTGTATAATGGTATTAGAATTAGGAAATTGAAAGGGAATACCAAAATTGAGATACACAGGGTAAAAAAAGAGAAACAACTAAAAAAGCAATACTTGCAAAACTGTTTTGTTAAAATGCACTGAACACCACAGTGGGGGAATTGGAAGGGGGAGGAGGGAGGAAGGTATGAGGGACAGGGTAACAAACAGTACAAGAAATGTATACAATGCCTAACGGATGAAACTGTAACCTCCCTGTATATCAGTTTGATAATAAAAATTTGAAGAAAAAAAAAAAAAAGAACCACATCAGCGGTATCAAAATGCCTGATTTCAAGCTCTATTACAAAAGCATTATTAAAAAAATACAACCTTCTATTGCCAAAAAGGTGATGCCTGATGAATACAATATGGCAGAACACCTTCAAAGATACCAGAGACTTGCAGTCAGCTGCTATTTGACCAAGGAATGAGAGACATACAATAGAAAAATTAGCATCTTCAATTATTGGAAATGGGAAAAAAGGATCACCACAGGGGGAAAAAAAAAATCAAAGCTGATACTAGCATAATAGCAGCACCGATGTCAACTCAAAATGGATTAAGATTTCAACATCAAATGTGAATCCTCATAAATATAATAGAACAGAGTAGCAGAGACATCAGGTCTTCCAGGCCTAGGGAGGAACTTCCTGAACAGAGTCTGAGGCACACAACAGATTGATGAAAGATTGGAAAATGGGAGTACATTAAAATAAAAATTTCTGCACAGCTAAGGACATGGTCATGAAAGCAGACAGACAGCCAAACAGCAATGTAACAGACAAATATTATAAAAGGTTAATGTTTCTCACATACAGGGGACACAAGAAACTAATCCCTCCTAAATCCAACAATTCAATCATGAAGTTCGCCATGGATGTGAAAACAGACTTCACAGAAGAAGAAATAAAAATGGTAATGACACACAGAAACATAACAACCATCAATGGGAGTAAGTGATATGTAAATAAAAACAACACTGAAATAACATCTTCCCCAATTCAGAATGAGATATATTCTGACCTCAAGCAACAAGTGCTGGAGTTGACTCCCTGAAAGAGGAAATGTACTGAACTGATGTTGGGAATGTAAACTACTACAATCACTCCTGAAAAGAGTATAGAGTAACTTGAAAAGAACACGCAAGGCATTGCATATGTCCCATTCTGAGCAACAGGATCCAGGATATGACGAGAAAACCTGCACATCCACGTTTATGTTGCACGCTTCAAAAGAGCCAAGAAATGGAAACAAATCCAATGACCCACTATACATGATTGGATCCAAGCAAATTGTATCTATGTACAAGGGAATCCTACACAGTGATTAGAACACATTTGGAAAAATGTATTCATTGGGACACAAGCCTGGAACATAGAATGGAACTTTGGCTGGCTGATATGTGTATGTTAGAAATAAGTAACACAGACATGATAAAGAAAGCAGGTACCAATTCACGGGGAGACAAGGAACGTTCTTGAGAGAAAGGTATCCAAAAGTGACACACAAACACTAATATTTATGTACATAAATTCAGATGGATATCTATATATTACCCAATCTGCAAGGAATTGTTTTATAGTTAATATTACTAGAGGCTTTAGAGATGAGATTGACAATAGACATTAAGGATATAATTTTTTTGTTTTGAAAAAAATGAAAAAGGAAGTTGTTTGTGCAAGAGGACAATGTGAAGGAAAGAGGCAGAAAAATGAGCAAGGAAATAACAGCTGTGAGAAGAAATTTATGCACATTTTTCTCTCACCTCAATACTCCCTCAAAATTTCCTTGATTCCTTGTTAAAAATTTCTTCATCTATCCTTTGTATACATTATTGGTAAAATGAAATTGTGGTTAGCGAGTAACTTAAACTCCTATTACCCTAGCAAAAGCACCATAACTGGAAGTAAATATTATCAGTTGATTCTGGAGAATTTTGAAGTTCTCTTTCTAATTCTGATCTATTAGATAGAGATAAAGTGCCAAATTTGGTATACAACATCGAAGTTTTGAAACAATTGGAACATTTCAACACTAGTGATACAGAATCATGTGAATATTCACATAAATTTCAGATAATAAGAGATGCCATATGATTTGATTAAATCTTTTTTTAAAACCTACTGATAATCGAGACACAAATGTCCTTGGTCAAACAGGGCTGGTAGTAAACAAATTCTTCTGTTTTCTCTTTTAGAATAGCAAAATCAATTTATAAGACACATATTTGAAATCAAGTTTAAAGACATGAACAAGACATATACAGCTAATAAGGGAGAAAAGAACATGAATCATACTAGAAAATGGAGAGCATAGTCCCAGTTCTCTGATTTACTATGAACCACATAATCATAACTGAGCCTACTTTCCTTGATCTTTTTGTAAAAGTAATGTTTCATGAATGGTCACCACTGAGGAAAAGCGGTCATAATAATGTAGGTACAAAGTTTTGCGAAAATAGTTAAACTTTCAGAACTAGAATGGTCAACATATTCCTTGATAGGTTCCTGTGAACACTTTGCGTAAAAGTGGATGCTTTTCCAAAGACTGGATCATGGGCAGAACAGAAATGTATAGGAAGAAGGAATTCAGGATCCCAAACTCGCCTATTTGAAAAGCGTGTGAAAAGGACTCTCAGGATTCCACTACTGAAAACTCGCTTATTTCTACAAAATCATACATAAACAATGGACAGGAAGAACAAACAGGACTCCCACTTCTGGGTAGAAGGCAACATTGAGCACTTCCATTGTCAAATGCGGAAGTGCTTGTGAATGACATGAGATCATAACCCGGAAGTGACCAATATTAGCCACGTCACAATACTAGTGACCCCACACGGGGGAGACAGGAGTTAAAAGAAACTGTTACTACGGAAAGGTCTACGGTGGACCAGGTTACTTCGTTGAGCGGAGAGCCTTCTTCACTAATTTGGTAAGTACAGTTCTCCTTCAGAGACATCTAACCATCATTTCCCTCGTTTCCTTTCTTCAGTCATCAGTCCCCAACTCGTGTGGACTAACTTTTCACTCTTTGATATACACTGTGACATTTCTGGCTACAAAGGTTCTTTGTAATTCCTTTACCGGAAGTCCCATGAGGTAGTCCCTGCTTATTTTACAAAATACAAAGTATTGTCCAACATATCACATAATCAAAAATGTTATGTCCCTGGAATTGAGAATGTAGCAATTTCCAATGTGTCTGTCTTCAAATTTACTACAATTACTCTCACATTTATTTAGGTCTAACAATGATATTTCTATGGGGTTGTACACTTGTTTCATGCCCACAGCAAATTTAATGCTGGAATTTACTAATATTTGAAACAGTTATTAACTGTAGCTATGACTCTCAGTATTGCCCAATGTTCCCTCAATTTATAGGTCATGTTCTGTTAGATATAATTACCTAGAGATCCCTTGAGCCATAGTTCAAGTAAGAATACAGGAATATCTAGAAATTATTGTCTGAATTTATATGAGTTCAAACGGGTATTTACCTGTTTGAGACCTGCAAAAGTTGGAAAATTTTGAACTATTTAGTATAGATATCTACCAGTTAGAAAACATTTTCACAAATATGTTGAACACTTGTCATGAATGAAGTCCATTGAATGTTGGTCTATGACAAAGAAATTAATGATAAAGATTAATATACTTTGTTGACTTCAGTCCTACTGTTACAATTTTGAGATTTCTCCTTATTCCTTTCAAATACAATTGTTGCCTGATTATTTGCCTGCGATTAAACTGTTAAAATACAGCTGGATGAAAATTCATGAGTTTTACCACTAGAATACCTTCTTTCATAGTGTATCTTAGGTTTGCTAATTCATTCTCAGTGGATGTCATTTTAATCAAGACAGGTAATTCATTATTGTCCATGTCCTATTTTTTAATACAGAGCAATTTCCTGTCCCTTGAAAATTTTTTAACACCACCTGAAACATTTCCACAATTTATAATAATATGCACAATACAAATGGTGTTCTCTAAGTCCTTTCGATGAATAAATTTTGTTTTTTGCTGTCGAGTATGATTTTGGCTCATATTAAGTTGGAGATAAGACTAGGCCCTTTTTAACAGTTAAAAAGGATAGGGAAGATTTACATTGGTTTTTTTGCATAATTCCTTTGAATTGGTGCTTTCTTAGAAACCCATATGTAAATGTGGCAGGTATGTGAGTCACTGAAAGGGAATCATCTTTCTCAAGTCAGTGTGTATTGAAGACTTGAAATTTGTCAAGGAATTCCTGATGCTGAGTAAATTGGATACACTATTGGAAATAAGATCTTCCTAGCAATCTATTAAAAATGTTTTACCATTGATTTCGTGAGAACATGATTTATTTGTGAGAAATTTATTCATGTCTACCCGAGAAAGTAAGACACACACTGGTGATACTTGATTTTCTGAAAGCGCAAAAAACAAAAAGTCAAAAAACCTTCATTCATATTTGACAATATTAAGAAATACCAGTAGGTATTATAAGCCACTTATTACCCTGTCACTCTAATTAGATTCATGTAGTTTCTCAGGTGTCTTCTCTTAATGTTTAACCTTAGAAAGTATAACGTTCCTTTGGAATGAGTTACATGCAATGAATTGATTGTTGGCAGCAATTATTATGCTGGGAAAATCAATTATCTATATACTGCAGTGTATTAATATAAGATAGTTGAACAAACTATGGAAGCAAAACATATCCGTTTTTGACTTATTCACAGCATAGGAGGAATAAATTGCAATGTGATTAAAAAGCACAGCAAGAAGATGGGACTTTCTCTTCTGGATTTTGGCCAGTAATTATAATACTGTCATATACTGGCGCTAGAGGACATGAAATGATACCCTAAATCCAAAATGAGTTTGATTGTCCAGTCCTTCTAGTTGTGCTCCCATATATAGGAGACACCAGATCAAAGTAATCCCGGCAAAGTGAACACCGCATTACAAGGGGCTCTTTGCTCCTGGAGGAAGGGATGCACCTCACCTTTAATAGAATGCTTTATGTATAAGAAAATTGCATTCCCCGTTTTCTTTTTAGCCTTAAGCAGAAACTGTTTATGTTATTTGCATTTTACTTCAACATAACGGTTATTCATAAATTTGCCAATACTTTTGTGGTACTATCTCTCTGTCCAAATTTGCAACTTTGATCTCATCATTTTTGGAATGTTCTAAAGTTGTAAGCAGCAACATAATCCTTTGTCAAAATATTGTAAAAATGGAGCCAGCAAGACATTCTCTAACTTTAATCTCAATATTCACAAAGCACACCAATTTTATACTAAATCTTGGCAATGTAATATTTAAGGATTTCATCCATGCATTAACTATATACACACTTAGATAGATAGATAGATAGATAGACAGATAGATAGATAGATAATTATAGGTATAGATATAGATGTAGACATAGATATAGATATATACACCTGTTTTATTCCCAGGAAAAGTCAGGACTCACTACTAGTGCTTCATGTTTGTGATGCCACATAATTAGTTTGTCTTCAATAACTGGAAAAGGTAATTTTAAATTCAAAGCATGTCGTGTGAAACGAATAAAGTTTTTGATGAGTTTGATTTACAAATGAATGCTTTTTCGGCCTTAAGAATGATTATTCATAAAAAAATCTCGCAAATATTTTGTTTTCTAAGTGGCTAAATTCAGTGAAAGGAAACTCAAGTTTCTTTGTCTTTCTCATTTTAAACCTAATTTCAGTTTAATACTTTAAAGACACTCCATCCCTCTGAATGAACAAAAAAAGATGCCTTCATGTCCCTTTAGATAAACAGTGTTGAAATAAGTCATAAACTATCTCCTGTTTTTCTTCTGAAAATGCCTGTAATTTGTGTATTAAGAAAATCAGTACTTACAGGATGTGCATCAAAGAACTCAAAAGTTAATGAGTTGAATATCTTCCAAGTTCTTCAATATTCTTTTGTTTCTCCAAAGAAATGATAATGTTTGAGACATCTGCTCTGGAAGTAATTCTTCATTGGATTTCTGACAGAATTTTTCTCCTCACAGGAAGTGCAGATATTTCCCTGTCTACCAGAATGCAAGAAGGTAAGCATGTTCCCAATGTCCTTTGAAAAGAACACTTCAAATGGTTCCCATCATTTTATGTTTAACATTCTCAGTATGCAAAACTCTGTGGGGGAGATTCAATGGGATGCAGTTCAGAATTGAGACATTCTGATAATTGTACAGTGGAATTTTGAATTCGTACTATTGAGACATAAGAATGCAAGTAAATGCCTTGGCCTCAATGCACCTTCCCTGTCAACAGAGGACAACGTGAATATTGCAAAACAGTAACCGCAAAAAGTCCTTCTATTAATGGAAAAATGTTTCCCAAATTAGGCCTAAGAATTCACAAATGGGAACTGAAATGAATTTGCTTATTATTTCTATGATAATATCAAAAGGCATAGTTATCATTTTTGTCATCACAGAAGGGAATTTGAAATTAATGCATACGTTGTAATTGGAAGAGAAGGGAAAGAATTACATTTTCTCAAAAATATACCAGAGTTGCTTAGATATTTTTCTTTGCAGGTGAATCTCTGGATCCTGAAAGGTTACTGCAATGCCCCTATGATAAGAGTCACAAGATCAGGGCCTGCAGATTCCCGTACCATCTGGTGAAATGCAGAAAGGTAGGGTTGCATTTCAAAATGAGGAGTTTGTCATACTTTACTATAAACATGAATTTGAAGCTTGATATTTGACTAAATGTGCTAAATATGTGTCAATGAAATAATAGACTACCTGGGTAGATGTAGTATACACATATTTGTATTTGCACTTGTAATCTGATCTTTGTGTAGTGCAGATAAGAAATAGCAGTGCAACTTGTTTACAGAACTCTAGGATGAGTAGAACATTGCAAGATGTTTTCTGTAGGACAATCATTTCAGTCTGAGTGTAGCGACTTTATACTTGTTTCCTTGTTCACACTTAACTACTCTAAATCAGCAATTTAGTAAAGTTTCTAAAAATTAAGACAGATGCATTGCCTTATGGCAGGACATAATTCCTGAACCATGTTACTTTTCAGTAAACCTAGTGATCATGAATTGATGATAACGAAGATGTGTCTTGCCTGTTTCGTATATTTTGGTGTATTTTTTGTAATGATACCACGACAGTTATTTTCACATAGAACAAGAAATCCTTCAAATGCTAATATAGTTATCTATCCCAATTCAATTTTTTGTGATAAAAAACATTGCTCTGTGCAGAATACAATCTTCCCTTTGTTATGCTTTTCAAAGGATGCTCACTGATTTTATATACACGTGTGCACAGAAAGACACATACATATGCATATTCATGCTCATATGTTTTCAAATATTCTTATATCTAAATGCGAATATATGCAAATTATTCTTTACATGCACATGGTATCACACACATTCACCAAGACTCACAATGAGGGCATTTCCAATTGTGTTTTCGATCAATGTGTCTTACCCATTCATGTAGCATATATTAATAAATGCCTGTTTACTGAATAAGATGTCATGATTCTGAATGTTTTTAGATGCCAAAGTTATGTTTTAAGTATCCAGCATTTTGCTGCTGTGTCAGACCTCCAATCTTGTCATGACGAGTTTAAATCAAAGTACTTTTATGCGAAGAGAGTATGAGATATAGAGTCTGAGAGAATCTTATCCACCTCCAGCCCCTAAAAATTGTAAGAAACAGATTGAAGAAGAGTCGAGGTTGTACTAGCCCGTCCTCTTGTGCTAGACTGGTGTTAGTACAGCACACAAGCCCAAGGTAAAACCACAAGTCAAGCATAAAAACAGCAACCCTTTCCTTATCCCCCAATAATTTGTACTATTTTTATTTTTTACATCCTGGTTCAATAGAATCATCCGGACATTGCTGCCAAATTGGCTACTTGTCCCTTCAATGCTCGGCACTTGGTGCCGCGCGATCAACTCAGTAAACATATAGCAACATGTGAAGACCAAAGTTCCATTGAGGATGATGTAGGTAAGCTTGATACACGAAACAGAAATCAGATCTGATTCAGATTCAGTCTGTTACATATTGTGATTCCATTTTCCTTATTTTCCTTCTTGCAGTTACTATGACTTGGTCCCAACCCCAAGAGAAGAAATCTGGAAATACAGGGCATCGCCTTTCCTCTGAGGAAGACTGGGATAAAGGTAAAGAGCTTGATTAAATTTTGATTTAGTGCTGTAACTGAATGCCAGTTTAGAGATAGATGCAAATAATAGAAAACTCTTTAGCTCAACATGAAATTTAATGTATGCTAACATAGAGAAAGCTATTATGCTCATCCTCATATATGAAGACATGCATTCAGAAATGATTTCTTTAAAGAATATATATAAAATAGGGTTGTCCATCTATAGTTTAGGACGCTTTCTTTTCCATGTTTATTATCCACTTAAATCATTGATATATTAGGTCCTTAAGGTGGTTATTATTTCATTATTACCTATGTCTTTCCTTGGCCATGTAAATGTTAGAGAAAATGTAATATATACCCTGGAGACAATATCCATTTTTCTGTTTGCCAGAATTCTTGGAAAACCCTAGCCCAACTTTTGTTTGGGGCAGAGCAGAGTCTTCTAGCCAAAACAGGTAAGCAAATGACATTATCACTTTGGCAAACATCTATTTCTTAGAAATAAAGGAAACAATTATGATAGTTGGAAGAGCTGCCTTTTTCTTTTAGGAATAAAAAAACTTCCTCTTTTCAGAGAAATATTCAGATTGCTGTCTGAACCGTGATTTTCTATTGTTCTTAGGCAGAATCAGAAATGTATATTATCACACCTTCCACCATAATGCAAAGACCTTTTTTCTATTTTCCTTTGCAGAAATAATCCGGAGGCCTACTATTTGAGGACTACATATTTTTCCTTGTCTTGCTAATGACATGAAATAATAAATATTACTTTCGGCACGTTGAATGCGTTTTCATTTCCACTAGCTTTTAAAACTTACTAATTTGGTTAGCTTGTATATTATTTGTAATGAACGCTGACATCAATGTTAGGGTGAAATCCTTTACTGAAATATACCTTTTCAATTTCTCTAAGAAGCATATTTAGATTTTACGAGATGAACGATGATCATGAAATGAAAATCTGGATACATAAACATGTATAAAATTCTTCTATATCTTTTTTCAATTAGATTTGAATGTGAAAAACGCTTTTTTGTCAATGATCTCCCCCTTGCATTAAAAATATTATTAAAATTACCTCTTTTAGTAGAGAATTTAAATTTATATGGTCCACCATATGGGTGAGCCACAAAACTACTGCTTGATTGTGTGTGTGCTTGTGTGTGTGTGTGTGTGTGTGTGTTTGTGTCTTTGTTGGGAGTATTTAATTTATAATTTGTAATTAAATTTTATTGACAAGGTGATGCAAATGTGTTACCATTACATAATAAAGCATTGAGTACATTTCTTGTCATTTTAGTTACAACCTCACCCATTTTTCAGTATCTTTCAAAGGTCAGATATCCATATATACAAGATCCAGTGTTCCAAACTCATATCCAGTCACCACAGGAGGACTCCACCGGTTTTTCACGTAGTATATTAAACATAAGGACAATGATAAAATCCGCCTGTTCCCATGTCTTGCAGATATGATGTAACATCACTGGCAAAACCATATAGAAATAATATTTGAGAAGAAGTTTTATACTTTACAGACAACAAGTCTATGCCCCACCCAAGTGATAAAATATTTAAAATAACTCATGCGCCCTAGACGATTTATATGGCCATTGATAGCAGGCATTGTACCCTTTATTTTCTTAGTTGCCTCTGCTGCACCAGGTACTGTGTGTTTGACAAAAAGTGTGCAAACGTCTCACTATGTTAATCAGCTTGCTCATAACACTATGCAAGCCCTGCACGTGCAATCAGTGAAATCAATCATTTTTACCACCGGGTAAGTTATCAAAGGAAGTTATCAAAGAAAGTCCTCCATTGGCTTGTCCAATTGAATGGGCCCGTCTCCATCCTACTCCTTCGAAGTTCATGAATGGTCTTAGTACGAGCTAGCCATATTCCACTATGAATGGAAGCCCCCTACTACTGACTAACCACGTAGACTGACCAAGAAGCTCCTTTGTCAATTTAAATCTCACTCCTGAGGATAGGCTCACAGGCCCATGCTATATTCTTATTTATTTATTCATTTTTTGGTTTTTAACCATTAATTAAAGAGATTTTATAACTATTGTTTCACCTTCAACTAAAGTGTTATGTAGACACCATACTTAAATCATTCCAAGGTTCCAAAGAGGCCTGAATTTCCTCTTCCTTTACAAGGGTTCCTATATGTGCAGTGGGATAAGATGTTGATTTTATGAAAACAATTTAGAGGTCATAATAGTTTCTGGTGAGAAAAATATTGAGCTACAATGCAAAATGAAGTCTCAAGGGAAGGGATGGTTCCATGTTTGGTTTAAGTGGTCTCTGTACCTAAATATACACATTTTGGGTACTGCTGATCCCCTTGCTATTTTATTGTTGGGACATACAATATACATTATATTACTGGAACCATTCAATACATAATAGCTCGGTTAAACTCCTCTTGGTCAGCCAAATTTGTAGACACTGAATCCCCCAAAATTAGTGGAAGAAAAGTGTCAATAATTTGATTCCTGTATAAAAACTAGTAAAGAGAAATATTATGCTGAAATCAAGAGCCAGATGATAAAAATACAAATGTCTCCTAAAGGAAAATTTACAAAAACATTTGTGTAAACCAATTCTAAAACTTATCAGGGGGAAAGATACGAGGGAGTTGGAAGTGTGGGGAAGTGTGGGTAACATGAAGAACTAGAAATATACTTACAGACTTAGATATGAACCTCTAATCCTTTGGTACATCACTCTGAAAATAAAGGAAAAAATTAAACTATCAAGAAAAAAAGAGGAAGTTATGTGGTATGAAATAGTTTATGGTCCTAATCTGAATCCTTTAGAAATAATGCGATTGTAGATATGAACGGATTAAATTCAGTCAGTTGATCAGAGAAAATGAATAGGGACTTGATGAGCATCATGCAACCCCCAAGCTTATGCAGCTGATTGGGAAGAATTGAGAAAATTAAAAGGATCTCAAACCACTGCGGTAGATAATAAGGAAGACTCAGATGGCTTAGACACTGAGGAAAAATTACGCAAGGAGATTACTAAAGACAGATTGACCCATGTGGAGAAAATTTTGGAATCAATTATAGCCCTATTGTCACAACATTATCCGAAGCAGCAAACTCCTGTAAAGGTAAAGACTTGTGGGACCTGCCCAGAATCCTGGCGGACTTTCATCCTTTCCCACCACAACCTCTGCCTGATAGGGTCTCACAGCTAGTACCATTTCTGCCTGTGCTGTTTAAAGCTCTGGTCCTCCTACAGTAAACGTGGCACACTTCCTTGGCGCAGACTTATCAAGAAGGGAGGACATTTCTGGTTTTCATTTATTCCCTGACAGGCAAGATGAAGATAGCAAAAGAGTTCATCAGTGTTTGTCATTTAAACAAATAACAGATCTAAAGAATGCTTGTTTTAAATATGGCCCTACAGTACCACTTACTCAAGTCATTCTTATTTATTTATTTATTTATTCATTGGCCAGTCCTGGGACTTCAACTCAGGGCCTTAGCACTGTCCCTGGCTTCTTTTTACTCAAGGCTAGCACTCTGCTCCTTGAGTCACAGCGCCACTTCTGGTCATTTTCTATATCTCTGGTGAGGGGTAATCAAACCCAGGGCTTCATGTACATGAGGCAAGCACTCTTGCCACTAGGCCATATTCCCAGCACACTCAAGTCATTCTTGAACCTTGGCTACTAAAACTTTATGCCCAAATTGCCAAGCAGCCCTCAGGCCCTCTAAGATAAAAGGAGGAATAAATGACTATATTCAGCTTTGTGCGGACATTGGGCCATCCTAGCTGCATGGCCTCATGCTCCAAGGGCCGACTGTAACAGAGTTCTTAAGCATGTCCTGGATGGGGAGGAGGCGACGGGGACATTTATGTACTGCTCGGATTCCTGGCATTTGTTTTTCCTGCCAACAAAGGGGCCACTTAATGGCTCACTGACTTAATCAGAAAAGGAGATTTATTACTGAAATTTCTCCCCTCTGTAAAAACGGGAAGCACTGTGTTACAAATTTCAGATCTAATTTGAATGACTCTGGCCACCAGATTTCAGTAAGCTGGCAGAGGAGCCAGCCCCTGGCCCCACAGAAAAATTTTGGAGCAGCTCCTTCTTTCCCCTAACCTCAAGCATATCCACCAACAACCTGCAGCAACAATCAGTTTCAAGGCTCCTCTGAGCAACAACAGGAAGTGCAGAACTGGATCTCTGTTCCTCTACCTGCACAGTTCTGACTTCTGAAATGGGATTTCAGCCCCTCCCTACAGGAGTCATTGGCCCACTTCCAAGGGAATCTGTTGGCTTATTGTTAGGCCGCAGCAGCTCTGCACTGAGGGGCTTACCTATTATTCCAGGAGTGATCGATCAGGACTCTAATGGAGAAATAAAAATCATGGCTTCAGTGCTTGCTAGTGTTACCACTATCCCGGCAGCTCATTCTTGTTCCTTTAAGTTGTCGGTGCCTCAGTTACTACAAACCCTAGGGGATAAAGGAGTTTTTGATCTTCTGACAATTTTTGGGTTCAAAACATAAAATGGGAATGGCCCGGGAATAACCCCTTCTCATATTTTGAGACATCAATAAGTTGAGACTACCTCTTGGGCTGTAAAAACCCAATCTTCTCAAGTCACTTCGATCCATTTATCTAAGAGTTTAGCAATATTTCCCATTGACCACTGGTTCAAATATAGGTCCATGGCACATATAACAAGTTATATTCAAATGCAAATTACTCATTAGCTGGGGCAACAAATGAGCTAATTCCTCCAGTACTCATACCTTAGTGAAAGAGATCAACAAAGAAACATGTGCTTCAATCTTACAGTGACCTTGGGGTATTCCAAAGGATATGAAACTTAGGCAAGACATGGGTGAACGATTGCCAATTTTCCTATTTCTATCCAGTCCCTTCTAGCTTCCTTGGTTACATGTAGCTCCAGTATTCATATGGCTGGCCTCTACACACATACTTGTCTAGCACAATGACGATCAAGTTGTCCACATCCTGGTTGTGGTGGGTAACCTATATTAAACAGGAAGTGCACAGTAAACTAAGCATATCTTAGACATGAGTATGTCCTTTTTGCCACATGGCAAACGTGTGCTCCACAAAGAATAGTACTAGCAATTAGCCACAGTGTTCATAATGATGATAGAAAAAGGGGGGAAAAAAGATAAAATCTAATGTACCATAAATGAAGAGCTTGGTAAGTTAAAAATAAGAAGGAATGTTATGGAAGGTAAGAAAGAGAGGGAAGGAATGAATGATATAAAGAAGAGGGACAGGGTGTTGAAGCGAAGGAAGACAAGAAGACAGGAAGGAAGACAGGTGGGAAGGGAGCAAAGAGGGAAAGAATGCAGGCAGGGAAGGAGGCAGGGACAGATGGATTGTGGTTTGTATTGACAGTTTGTGGGACAGAGTTAATGGTGGAAGTATGGAGGAAGAAGGGTCCGAAGGTAATCCTGGGGAATGAGAGATTACCATTACGTATCTTTAGCTCCTTTGTTGAATATCAACTGACTATAAGAATGCAGATTTATCTCTCCTGCTCTATGAATAGCCTAAACGTGAGATAATTATTCCCTGTGAGGGAGACCACAGTGTCCATGATTCTTTCGGTGTGGCTCACTTCACTTAGTATAATGTTTTCCAAGTGCTTCCATTTCCTTATGAATGGGGCGATGTCATTCTTTCTGATTGAGGCATAAAATTCCATCGTATATATGTACCACAATATCCTGAGGGGGATCTGTGTTGGTCCCATATTTTAGCTATGACAAATTGTGCTGCGATGAACATTGTTGTGCTGGTGGCTTCAGTGTCTTCTCTTTTTTTGGTATTACGGGAGCTCTATGTTAAGCCTTCTGAGGAAGCTCCATAGTGCTTGCCAGAGTAGTTGGACCAGTTTACAATCCCACTAACAATGAAGTAGTATTCCCTTTTGGCCACATCGCCTCTAAATTATTAATGTTAGTTTTTTTTGTTTTTTTTGGCCAGTCCTGGGCCTTGGACTCAGGGCCTGAGCACTGTCTCTGGCTTCTTTCCACTCAAGGCTAGCACACTGCCACTTGAGCCACAGCACCGCTTCTGGCCGTTTTCTGTATATGTGGTGCTGGGGAATCGAACCTAGGGCCTCGTGTATCCGAGGCAGGCACTCTTGCCACTAGGCTATATCCCCAGCCCAATGTTAGTTTTCTTGATACAGTACTTTCTTACTGGGTTGAGTTGTTGAACACAGAAGATGACGCTGAGAGAAATAAATGCCATATTATGGAAAGCAGTTTTATATCACAGTTGTAGTACTTTCTACATGACATGTGTAACCGTAGCCTCTGTTGTTGATGTTCCTCTTGTATCCCCTTCTTGTCTTCATACCTAAACTATTACTATATCTTATCTGAGTACATTGGAAATCATGAATACTGATATTTGAACTAGGAAAGTGAAAGGATATACCAAAATCAAGAGACACAGGATAACAAGACAAATGACTTCAAAAGCAATACTTACAAAACTGTTTTGTGTAAACCACCTCAAGCACTCATGGGGAATGAAGGAAATGGGGCGTGTGGAGGGGAAATGTGGGACTAGTAAAAAAACAAGACAATGAATGTATCCAATGCCTAAGATACGAAACTGTAACCTATCTGGACATCATTTTGACAATAAATAAGAAAAAATGATTTAAAAAATACAGCTTCATTTCTGAGTTTCATATTCCATTTCATTTTTCTTCAGGGTTTTCTTTATACCAGTACCACCTGTTTTTGTTATGATGGCTATATAATAGATCTTGACACGGCACTTTTAAGAATAACGAAAGGAAGGCAAGAAGACTCCCAAATGGGTAAGATAAGGATTCCACAAGAAATATTGCCAGAATAATCCAGGACATCCAAACAATCAGAAACAACTATTTCCAGAAACTATACTCACTAAAGAATGAATACTTTAGGGAAAGAGGTAGATTTTTACAGAAATATAAACTGTCCAACCTGAGGCAAGAACATATAAATCAATTAAATTACCGCATGAATTATGACGAGATACAGGAAGCAATGAAATTTCTTCCAATATAAAAAAGGCAATCACCGCAGAATTCTAAAACACTTTCTAAGAAAGGGGAAAACACCAATATTCTCCTAGTTCTTCCGTGAAGTTGATGCAGAGCGAGAAACCCCAAACCTGTTCCTTGAATCAAATACAATCACAAAACCAGGAAAAGATCCCCCAAAAAGATGTTACAAAAAAATCTCACTTAGGAACAAAGATGCACAACTCCTCTACATAATATTACCTAGCAGAATCCAAAAACAGATTTTATAAGTCATGCATCATGGGCAACTAGCCTTCATTCCACAACTGGAAGCCTGCTATAGCAGATTCATAACTTTTAATGCAATTCACCAAATTGACATAGGTAAGATGAAGAATCACATCATTCTTCAAGTGGCTGCTCCAAACATTCAATGTTATAACACAGCAATAGATTTTCAAAGCCCTGAAGAAAATAGGATTAGAAAGACCCTTTTTAAAACAATGAAAGCCATATATATGAGAACAACTGCAAAAGTCATACCAAATGGGAAGAACTAAAACCATTTTCTTGAAAACCAGGAACAAGACAATGATAATACCTCTCTCTTCTCCTATTTAATATATTTCTGGAATCCTTAGCCATAGCAAGAAAGCTCCAAATAGGGAGGATCCAAATAGGGAGAGAAGATGTGAAACTTTCCTGATTTGCTGATATTATGTTTTCATACCTGAAGGACCCAAATAAATCTCCTGCAAATTCCTACACCTAACAAACCGTTTTACCAAATAGCAGACGGTAATTTGCAACAGTCAAATATTATAACTTGCTAATATATTCATACAAAGGGGATTCAAGAAACGATTCCCTCCAAAACCTACACACCAATCAAAAATTTCGCCATGGATCTAAAAACAGATTACACTGAAGAGGAAATAAAAATGATATTGAAATATATAAACATAACCATCATCATTGGCAGTATCTGATATGCAAATAAAAACAACCCTGAAATAACATGTTTCCAATGTCAGAATGAGTAATTATCTTAACTCAGGCAACAACAAGTGCTGGAGGGAATTCCCAAAAAGAGGAAATGTACTGCTCTGTTGCTGGGAATGTAAACTACTTCAACCACTCTCGAAAACAGAATGTAGATTCTTCAAAAGAACAGCCGTGGCACAGCACATGATTCATTCTGAGCAACAGGATCCAGGACATGACTAGAAAACCTGCACTTCTGTACAATAATAATTTCTCTGACGAGTGGAGTATTTCACCTCAGCACAGATATTCTGATGCTTATTACCAAACTAATATGCCTTTGGAGAAAATTCTCTATTAAAGAGTCTCCTGTGTTTGTTGGCCAAAGGATGCCCCTTTGTCATGAGACTCTCCTCCACCCTCCGCCACACATATAGAACCTCCTTGGGGAGACTTGTTTGCCCAGCTGCTCCAGCGAAAGCTTTTCTCAATTAAGTGGGAAGTCAATAATCTATAATAATTAGTCTTGAGGAAATAGTAGCTAGTTAATAAAGTTCTACGTTGAATACTTTGATCCTTTGTTGTAGAGCTGACAAATTATAGTATCAACACCCTTCGTAGTAGCAACAACCTTTGAGGTAGCAACATCTGTTACAGTAGTGACATCCACAACTTTGGTGTTTATATGAATATACTTATGCATTAATTTTACTCTTGAAATTGTGAATTGATTTCTAAACCAATATACACCCTGGCCTTGCTAAATAAAAGTGTGCATTGGACCACTCTCCTTTGCATACCCTGTGTCTTGACTATGGTTAGAAATACACCGGTCCAACAACTGGCTTCCGGATCCAAGGACCTGATAATTGATCCATAGGAGATTGCTGAACTGCGTTTAAGCTCTCTCTCGAGTGTAAGTGAAAGATATTTTGATTGAAAGGAGAGAGGGGAACTGAGTGGTGAGCTCCTGATAGATAAAATGTTACAGGTTTATGGGACAAGCTAAATCTACTCTTTTTTCTAATCTTATTGACCATGTACTGAAACTTAACAGAGCTACGGTCTTGTGTTCACAATTAGATGAGTGCATGCAGGTGGTAATGGAGTATAATCCGTGGTTCCAGGAGGAAGATACTTTAGACTTAGAATTCTGGGAAGGAGTAAACAATAATGTGTAAAAGGCATATCAGTGTGGGGAAAAGGTTCCAGATACATTTTGGTCTAATTGTGCATTAATATGTACAGCTCTAATTATCATGCTTGCGATGCTTTGGTAAGATCAGCTGCTGAACTGGAGGTAGATGTGGAGAAAGCTATGAAGGTTTATAGTTTGTCCAAGGAGGCAAAAACTCAAAGTGGGCAGGAGTTAAAGAGATGGCTACACCTGAGCAAGCTCTTGCCAGTTATGCTCGAGAAAAGGTAGAGCCAAACTACCTATGTTTCTTCAGAAAATGAAGCCACTCTAAATAGCTCAGCAGGGCAGTCAGTGTGCTAAAGAGGCTCTCCATATCTGCCACGGACTTCAGCGGGGATGAGTCTTATAAAGAAAAAATTTTTGCTGCAGCGCCTGCCTTTCCTTTTCTGTTCTTCAGATTTTGACTCTGAGGACTTTGTTCCTCTCCCTCACTATCGACGGTTCCCCATTATTCGACCCCCTTGAGTCGATGGGGAAGCTCAGCCCTCTCATTATGAAAGTATCAATATGGTTTATATCACTCAGCTGTGGAAGGCGGTAACATTATATGCACCACAGGCGCTGAAGTTAAAGAGTTAATGTTGACAAGTGTTTCTGCTTATTAAAATTTGGCTCCTGAGGATTGGAAGATTATGTGTAGGGCATTATTAAAACCTCAGGAATATCTATAATGGTTAATGTGGTAAAATGATGTTGCATCCGCCAGAGCAGGCTAAAATGCTCACTACCTAAATGCCGCCCTTCACAAAATACCGCATGATATATGAATAGGCACTGGGGATTATAAGACCCAGAATCAAGTAAATACTCCAAAGGAGATTGACCAGTGGCTGGACGAGATATGTCTAGAGGCATTGGGTTGGGTATGTACCACAGTAAAAAGGATGGTTCTTAGGCCTGGTTTATTCAATGGGCCTAGGAACCCTACTTTGACTTCATATTGCGCCTTCAGAAAAACATCCATAGAACAGTACAAGGTGCTGCTGTTCACGATCAATTAATTAAATTACTGGCAATTGAGAATACTAATGAAGATTGTCAGTCTGCTTATCTACCTGCTAAGGAGATTGGGGAGGTACTTGCATATTTCAAGGCTTGTCGGAATGTATTTTTGGACACTCAAAAGATGAAGCTATTGGGACAGTCTCTGGGTGCCAGTGTGAAAGTACCCAAATCCGGGAAATTAAACTGTTTAGACTGTGGGGACAAGGGCATACTGAAATGAATTGTGTAAAAATGAAACTGGCAAATACAAACTCGCCTAGGAAATTCCCTTTCTGCAAACGTGGGGTGCATTGGGCCCAAGAATTTTGATCTAAAACTGACATTGCTGGACATATGCTTCCCCTTTCATCGGGAGCAGCACAGGGAGAAAGTACAAGGTGTTCAGGAAAGGGGGCAAAGGGCAAGCCTCATGGTCCCATTCCTATGAACGAGCCTTCCCCAACATCTTTTCGTTACAACCAGCCCAGATTGGGAGTGCCACAGTGGACCTTTTCTCAAGCCCATTCTTAACTTTCCCTGCTAATTTCCAGAATTAGAACTTGCATATACGGTCCCTTGCCATGGGGGACTTGGGGCCTTCTTCTGGAGCATTCCAGTTTCATTGCTAAATGGGTGTTAGTTGTACCAGGAGTAACTGACTCTGACTACATAGGACAAATTAAAATCCTTAAGACCTCCCCTGTACCTTATGATATTAATTCTGGTGATCGTATTGCACAATTGATTTTCTTTGCTTACATATTTATATCAACTTCTGCAAACCCTTATCAAGGAGGTTTTGACAGTATGAAATATCAATCTGTTTTCTGGATTTTCAATGAAGCAAACAAACCACCTTGTTGTAAATTTTATATAGGAAAGAGGCATTGCTAGCTACTGGCTAAGACATCACAATAATCATCCAGATTGAATGGGCCATCGGGGCAGCGTGACACAAACTATCAAATGCAGAATAAAAGGTGTCAGTAGTACACTAGATTCAGTTATTAAGCAAAATCTTGAATATCAGTATATTACTGATGGTGAAGGCCAACATTCCATTTTTGATCCATAATTTTTGTAAGTACCTATTAACGTAATTGTACTAGACATCTTTGAACAGTGGGGAGCTCATTTAGTTTTCCCTTGATGTTCAGATGCATGTCTTTCTCAGTAAGATTACTTAATTGGCAGACAGATTGTCTAGTTTGCCGTGAGCAAAGGCCCTTATCTAAGGAAAAGTTGGCGGCCACAATGCAAGTTGTTGGAGATAAGTTAGCTTCAAATCATATTGAGGTTTCTATCTCTACCTGGAACTCTCCTATTTCTGTTATTAAAAAGAAATCTCACAAATGCAGATTGCTCACGGATTGTCGAGCTCTAAATGCAGCTTTGAGGCCTATATTTTACAACATGGCCTGCCCCAATCATGTATGATTCCTTTAAATTGGCATATTATACTAAGATTTGCAAGATTGTTTCTTTACTATTTTCTTATTTCATGAGGACCTCTCATGCTTTGCTTTTACTTTAAGTCGGATTAATCTCCAAGGACCCCATGGAAGGTTTAAATGGAAATTATTGCCACCAGGTATGATAAACTCACCTACTATGTGTCAAACTTTTGTAGCCAGAGCACTAGAACCTATTAGGAAAAGATTTGCTCAGGTTTCATGTATTCATTATATGGATGACTAATTATTTGCTGCACCTAATAAAGATATTCTATCAGACTTATTACAAATTTTACCCTTCCACTTGGAAGAAAATGGTTTATTAGTTGCCCCTGATAAAATCTGGACAGAGGAGCCATTAAAGTATCTAGGATATTTAGTTTAAAAAAAACAAGCAATTATTCTCCAATTTATAAAAATTCGTACTGAAAAATTAAATACTCTTGATTTTCAAATGTTACTAGGGGACATTAATTGGCTTCATCCTTCCTTAGGCATTCCCACATATGCTTTGCATAATGTATTCTCCATTCTTCAAGAGGATTTAACTTTAAATAGCCCTTGTGTATTAACTAGTGAGGAAAGTCAGGAATTACTTTTAGTAGAAAAACCCTGACTCAAAATTTCTTATCCCGGGTAGATTTTTGTGTCCCTAATGGGCTATTAAATCTACTTACAAAGTATACCCCACAGGGGGAATAGCACAGTTCAACAAGAGTTTGGTAAGTACCAGGCACACATTGTCTGAAATGTAAAGCACATGTCTGGAGATAATCAGCTTTCTTATCATGCAAGGCTGTAAAATGTGCCTGCAAATCAATGGGGAGGACAACAACTTGATTATCATCCCCACACCTAAATAACAATTCAAATTTGCATTACAATCCTCTGTTCTCCTCCCTTTTTCATTGAATGGCTTTAATGAAGAAGTTTTATACCAATTACCTTCTAGTCCTTTAAGGAAAATTTTTCAATAACAAATTTATATTACTGATAATATTTAACTTTCTAAGGCCATTCTAAATTCGCCTAATATTTTTGAAGATAGTACCAAAAATAACAAATGTGCTTTTTGGACAGAAGGTAAATATCAAGTTTCCCTCACTCCCTGGCAATAGGCACACAAAATGAATCACAGGCTGTTGTATACGCTTTACAGAAATTCTTAATAACTTTCAATTTAATCACTCAGTCGACTTGTGCAGCACATGTTCTATGCAATATATATTCTGTTGTTATTTATCACATAAACCCCCCACTAGATTCACTAAAC
Source organism: Perognathus longimembris pacificus (assembly GCF_023159225.1). Lineage (NCBI taxonomy): Eukaryota > Metazoa > Chordata > Mammalia > Rodentia > Heteromyidae > Perognathus > Perognathus longimembris. The sequence goes on from NW_025957607.1 coordinate 66,872, forward strand.
AATTCAAAGCCAGTAATGCCAAAGACAGCATTTACTGTATGTCATTCACATTCTTTCTCATTCTAATTTGACAGGTCCCATGGCACGTGGTATTTTCATGTAGATGATTTAGTCCCTTTTATTTCGGCAAAAGAAGACCATGCATCTTGGCACTCTAATGCAGGTCATTTACCTGTCACATATAAAATTCCTTTTAGGGTTGGGATTATGTCCTTGTGTCAAGAATGGTTGCCTCATATACATGAAGCCATGGGTTTGATTCCCTAGGGCCACATACATAGAACATGGCCAGATGTGGCACTGTGGTTCAAGTGGCAGCGTGCTAGCTAGCATTGAACAAAAAAGAACCAGGGAGTGTCCTCAGGCCCTGAGTCCAAGACCAAGGACGGGAGTAAATAAAATAAAATTCCTTTTAAACAACCTAAGCAAATTATTGCTAACTGTCCTACTTGTTGACCTTTGCATTTACAAACCCTTCCGCTTGGTGCTAATCTTCAAGGCCTGGCTCCAAACAATAATTGGCAAATGGATGTAACACACATCCCTGAATTTGTCTGCCTACAAGATGTGCTTGTAACTATTGACACATTCCTTTTTTGGGAGGGGCACAGCTCTACCTGGTGAAAAATGGACTCAGGTCATTCAACATTTACTAGAAACATGTGCAGTCATGTAGATTTCTTCTCAAATAAAAACTAACAATGGACCAGCTGAATCCAGTAAATAAGTGAAAATATATTTAGAATTTCGTAATATCTTCCATGTTACATCAGTTGAATATAAACCTCAATCTCAAGGTAGAGTAGAATGAGCTGTACTTTGAAAAGACAAATTAAAAAGTAAAAGATGTTGAATATGTATAGTACTGAGGAGTATTCCACATCTATGAATAGCCTTTATAAAATAGACTGAGCTGTTATTGCAGAAGCACTATTTGTTCTTAAGTTTTTAAATTTGCCTCAAGGAGATGTTTTGGTCATAGCCAAGCAACACTTCCTAACTCCATGTATGTTAATCAAGCCACATCCTGTTTGGATTAGATTGGGGGTTGGGTTAGATTGGGCCCCTTGGCAGTTGTTAAACCAGGGGCTATGGAATGCTTATGTTTCTACAGAAGATGTCCAAAATTTCTGGCATCCACTCTGCTGAGTCCGACAAGGAGTGCCCCCAGAACACAAAGATTAGGGTAGGACATCCTCATCTATGCTATGAGACCATCCCAATCCAAGCCATGGCTGCCCACAGTCTCCATAAAAATACTCACAGAGGAAGGACAGCCCCTTTGCCCTTATGGGGACAGGTAAAAGCGCTGTCTCACAAAGCCCAAGAGGTAGTGCTATCTACTGAAAAAGTGCTGACTCTGGAACATCTACTCCTGCCTATGTGTGCTCTGTTAACCTGTGTCTTGTAACTCTATGGCAGGGGCTAATTCAGAGGTATTGTATTGGACCAGTATCTTTAAACCACCCTTATTACATCAAGATTTGTGGACCAAATCCCCAGTCTCTGCATCTATATCTAGTCCTGACTTAATCTCTCTCTGTTATCTGTCTGGCATTCCAGTCTATCCTATGGAAGAAGGACAAGATTCTAACATCTCTTACTCTCAGTTCTCTAAAGCTATCTGTCTCGGCAATTCTCCTTGTTAACCCTTTAGATATCAATATTTTTAATTCAACATGGAGGTTTATATAATCCCAGTAGAACTCGGCTGGTTAGACTGTCCTTTTGGTCTGTGAGATCTCACACCTATAAGATACACATCTCTCCTAGTCCTTTTGGTTTGTGGTTACAAAACTGCACCAAACATAATTTTGCTTCTGAAAAGCTATACAATCTCATACTCCATAAACCAATTATGAGCAGCAGTGGAGTTGCTCAATCTTACATGTCTTCTATGCTCTCTTACATGTCTTCTATGCCATGTCTGAATTTGAAAGTGAGATATCCTCCAAAAATAGTTTGCTGTTATAGAATTATTTTCCACTTAATATCTTTGGGAATATCCTTTTATGTGACTCCATGGTAATTCAAATTTTGAAATCCAGGATGAATATACCTGAGTGTTTCCATGGTAATTATTGTAGTAGGAAAGAACCTGAATGTGTAACAGGTGAAAATTGAGCACAAAATATTTACTTCAATTTTGTCTCCAAATATTTTGGAAATCATTACCTGGCTACTTTGATATCTCCTGTGCTAATCTGTTTATACTGAGCCATTTTGATAAACATTTCAATTTTTATGTGTAATTCATTTCTGAATGTTGGTCATATTTTTAGTTTGACACGTGGAAATAGTGTTCCAACTTATATCACTTGCATCCATGGCAACATCAATAGTGAAATATCTTCATTAATTAGGGGAGCATACATGATTATGTTAATTTAGTAGGAGTCATGAACACCTAGGTATGGCTCAGGGCACCTTGTTAGGACTGTAGAAAACATGGTCTTCTATTGAATCCAGTCTGAAATAAAGTCTTTGTTGATCCACTTAGAACACAAACATTCCCAGTATCATCTGCATATAAGAATATTAATGCGTTTTGCCGTTTAAATATTTTGCAAACCATATATACTCATTACAAACTGCAAACAACGGCCTGTACACGAACTATTCAAACAGCAGTTAACATGCATATATATTATGAAATTATAATCAATTTCTCTACACTGTCTTAAATATTTCTATTATATGATTAAACGCTTATATAGCTCAAGTACTTGGACATTGCACACTTACAAATGAAGATGCATTTATTGATTATGATTAAGGACAGAGAGACCCATGATAGCTCTTAGAATTGTCCTTGAAGTTGGTTGAATTACATCATTGCAAATTTTCCCAATTTTGATAGTATTCTTAAATTGGGTCATGATACAATCTGAAACAGTCCATTTTTATTTGTAGCCTGTTGTACAACAGCCCTTAGAAGGCAAAATAGAGCCAGACACTTAAAGAATCATACGAATAAAATATTTCAAATGATATTCATAAGTTTTCTTTATTTGGTTTCAAAAAGCCCAGAGTCATTATGGAATACCTGTTACAGTCCTTGGTATTTCCCATGGGCTCATAACAGAGAGGTATTCCAACCCTTGGTTTAGCCTTATGTCATGACCAACACTGTAAATTGTAAATTGATGGACCTCAATATAGAAGTGATACAGTTTCTTTTGTTACAAAGCACATGCAAAACCCACTTTAAGCATTTAACCCAGACGTCTAATTTATATAAATAAATATATGACTAGCAAACGAAGAAAGCTTTTATGTCCAATTACTATGAATCATTAACTCATATCTTTGGATAAAGTACGTTTTTTGGTACATTGCCTGATAAATTTGCTACACTAATTCTTAAGCTAAATCAATATTATACTTCTGTTTGCTCACAGTAAATCAATTTACTTTTCCTTCATATTTTAATGTCAATGCCCACTGCTGCTGTTACAATAAAAATAATATATGGATTATTTGTCATAGTGCAAAACTCATGACGCTATTTTCTCTTCTTTAATCTGTGATTCCTTGTGATTTCTATTTGAATAACAAACAGGATGAAAGCTCAAGAATGCAGAGTGATAAGGGAATTTTAGATTCTAATTTAAATTCTTGGTTGATTTCTTCTTGTGAGTCCAGTGCAAATGTAAATGTAAGTATGTTCTTCCCTGCTGTCACTTGCTTGTTCCAGCAAGTTATTCTGGGGGAGAACAATAAAAATATCCTTGTCAACCTGCAGATTGATGAGAGTACCTGTGAAACTTTAGATATGTACTTAGAGTTTTGTTCTACCTTCGTAAGACACTTTTGCTATAATGATGCTTTCTTTTTACATTTGCGGTTTGGATCAAAGTTTAGGCAGATAAATGTAGGTCAAATATTATCAATTTGATTTGAAATCTTAGGATTATGATTTCTTATGTACTCGTAATTATTTACTATTTTTGGCCTGAGACTAGGTGACATTACATGTTTTGTGTCTCTGTAAGTATAACCTAGGATATGGCTTGTGGAAATGTGCCCGGGTCCTTAAAATAATGAGTATTCATTGATTCACCTGTACAAGTACCTCCAAGTGGGTCAAGACACACAAGTGTCCAAGTATAGTTTTCCAGAAGCTGTCCAATTAATTGGTTTCAGTGTATATGGAAGTTAAGAAAGCAGGGAATTCCTTCATGATAATAGGCATTTGTTCAATTTGCAGTACCTCTAGAAGATTCAAGGATGTGTCTAATGTTTGTAGACACAATACAAACATATGTGTTAGCACTCTATGCATCGAATGAAAAAAAATGTTTTTTTATTTATGCCTTTGCAGAAATAATCAGTTGCCCCACCGTGTTGAGTTCAACAAGTATTTCTCCTTGTCTTATCTATGAGTAAAAATAATAAAAAAAAAGTCTAATCATATGAATGTCTTTTGATTTCCTCTAATAATTGAGACAAGCACTCTTGCAACTAGGCCATATTCCCAGCCCTCCCCTAATCATTTAAACCTCCAATTTGGTTACAGTGTATATTCTTTACAATGAATTCTGACATAAGTGGAGGTGTTTCTTTCCTTATAGAAGTATATCACTTAATATTTGAGAAAGCACACTTAGGTAGGAGAAATGCAATTATGATCATTAAATGGAAATCTAAGTACGTTAACATGTAAAGTCCTCCTATGATTGTTCTTCAGTTACTTTTACATGAGTCTGATATGTTTCATTTCATGATGTATTCTTGCATGTAAGAAAGTATCACCAAATTTACCTCTTTAAAAGAGAACGTCAATTAATGTGACATTATGTAAACATCAATTTGGTGAGCCAAACACTTCTGGGAGTTTTTGTAAAAAGAAAAAATTCAACTCTGTGAGCTTTTCTTACTACGAAAGATTCTCAATATCGAAATAATTTCAGTGTGTGACAATATGCAAGGATTCTTTGACTTCTTTAAATAGGACGATTTGCAAGACCGAATGAATGGGAAATGTGGTGGGGAATACAGCAGAAAGGGCTCACCAAGTGAATTGGGTAGTGAGCAGAACAAGCTGAGCTAATCAAGGGACTTAGGAAGAGATATATCACAGGAAAAGAGGAACAGCTTACAGGAAGCATAAAGAAAGAGAGGTATATGCATATATCACCATTTTGGGATGAATTGCTTTACAATTACTAAGCATAGAGGACATAAGAATTTTGAGAATTGAATGTGACACTGAGCATGAGGAACAGACGTCTGTTTATTTTACTTTATAATATTATTAAGAATTACTAACACATAGAGTTAATGTGTAAATAATTAAGAATTTGAGGGAGTGGTTTGAGGGGTGAAGCAGAGGGATGAAGGGAGAAAAATCAGGAAGGGATAGCAGGTATGAGAAGAAATGCATATGTAATCACTATATGAAGCATGTTTCTGTAACCCCACTGTATATCATCCTGAAAATAAGAAAAAAAAATGTAAAAAAAAATAAGTGTAAATGCATTTTGTGTTGGGAAACTAGATTTTTCTATGTATCCAAAAAAATAACATTCAAAATGTATTAAAATTTGTGCATTGTTGGAAATATTACAAGTGTTGGTAGATAATCAGAAAGAAGAAAATTTTTGATTCTGTGTGTGTTTGTGTTTGTGTTTGAGTGCGTGAGTGTGTTGTGCCTAGTCTTTTGAAGTTATGTCTCATGGTGATCAACATAGAAATGCATTGGTAAGATAGGGTATATAAAATTTGTCAAACGTGGAAATTCCTCCCTCATTTTTCTCTTGTTTCACTTTCCAATCAACTGTTCACCATCTTTGAATGGTTAATTACAACTATTTCTATTTCTTTGTTGCATTCCTTTACCCTTTGTACTTCTCACAGTGTGAAGAAGTCATTTCCTTACTACGATAAAGAAAGAGACAATAGTAAGAGCTCCATGGTCTACTACAGCGACACCTGGTTTACAAACACAGAAAATTAAATCAAAAGAAATAATTTCAAATAAGGATTTCAAAATAAAAATAAAGAAACCTCCGGATTCCATATATTTGAGATCATTACTATTACCATGATTGTATGTGATTATTTCTCCATAGTATTGAGAAACTGTGATACTCTGCGTGGAAAATCCTAGGCATGTATGCCATTTTTACCACTCAGTGAATCCATTGGCTCTGTTTGCCGCTGGTTCACTTCATACGACATAATGTTTTCCTAAGGCTTTCTATATTCTTAGAAATGTGAGGATATCATTCTATCTGAAGAAAGCCTCGATTCTACTATGAATATAAAACCACTTTCTGTTGTTCCATTCATCAACTGATGGCCTAAAGAGTTGGTTACATATGTTGGCTATTTGAGAGAATGCTGCAATGAACATGATCATGGTGGAAGTTTTAGCATGGAATTCTTTATGATCTTTACAGTGAATGCCCACCATTGAGATTGCTCGATCATAATCTATGTGTATATTTTATTGCAGATTTGGTGTACTGCTTTGCAGAGTGTCTAAAGAATTTTATTTATTTGTGTTTCAATTATATTTTGTATTTGAGAGCCCTATTTTTTTAGTAGCTACTGCATATCTTCTCTCATATTCTGTGCTCTCCTCTCTCTTCATAATTTATCATTTGGAGCTTAGCAATTCCATGGACGTCTTTTTGTACAATACTGTGATTTAATGTGGTTGTTAGATTTTATAGAAATCTGTTAATCTGTACTCAGAAGCCCTAGTGTTTTTCCTCGTTCTTCTTGCATATTTATTGAATCCATTTTACCTCGAGTCCATGATCCAATTAGAATTTTTGGTCGTGTGAGGAGACACACATTGATGTACTTTTGGTTGGCGGAAGAGTTTAAAGTATTCTGCCTTACCATTTCTTGAAAAGGCTGTGCTTTTCTATCCAATTCTTTTGTCTTAATTATAAAAAACCAAGGTGTCATAGGTGTATATGTTGACTTCTCTGTCTTCAATCACATTTTCTTGATTTTTGGCCTTTTGTTGTACCAGGACCAAAAAGATTTTCAACCTGAAGCTTCCAAAAGTTTGAAAGTAGATATTAACATACCTCCAGCACTGTTCTTCCTGCTATGGAGTGTTTTGGCATCAACAAACTGAATTATCCTCAATGTTCAGATATTCCTGTTTCTAGAAAAGCGGAACGCAAAATCCACTGAGAAAAGAGCAACTTTCATTTAATGGACACAATACTTTTACTTTTGCTTTCTACAGAGAAACATTTGGTAAAGGGGAATTTCAAACAACTGACTCTTGTACATGTTGAAACACTGTCCTAAACTCTGTCCCAATACTCTGTTACACATCCAAGGTCTGGAAAATTACTCTATTCTTTCTTGCCATGTACCAGAGATTAAATGGAAGGAAGTGGAACTCTCCACAAGAATGCTATGAAATTCATGTGATGTCACTCAAGAGCATTTTCTGTCATTTGGAAAAGCTGTAGGAAATAGGATTATGCCAGGCAATCCTGAATTGTTTATCAATTACCTCAATATTCTTCCAAGTAATTATGTCGTGGTGTAGATAACATATAGATAGGTAGATACAAAGAAACTGACAGATAAATCTATACACACGTACAAAGGCTTTTCCTTTCTACATTAAAATATTTTTTACAAGTAGCCACCAGAGTTTCAAAGCAATATTTGCCTTACACTTTGTGGTCGATATGAAATTTGTTTGAACGAATCAAAATCTGCCATCTGCTATGTGCTATCTGCTATGTGCTATGTGCTATGTGCTATCTGCTATGTGTGCTATGTTGTTGCTGGTTGGAATATTCTGTAGATGTCGGTTAAGTCTAGTTGATCTACACAGGTTTTTAGTTCTGTGGTTTCTTTGTTCAGTTTTTGGTGTGTTGATCTGTCCAAAGGTGATAGTGGAGTGTTAAATTCCCCAGTTATCAATGGGTTTGGGTCTGTGAATGATTTTAGAGTCATTAGTGTTCGTTTGATGAAGTTGGGTCGTCCTGTATTTGTTGTGTAGATATATAGGATGGTTATATCCTCCTGTAGCAGAGATCCCTTTATTAGAATGTAGTAACCTTCTTTGTTGCTTTTTTAATGTTTTTAATTTGAAGTCATTTTTATCTGATACTAGGATTGCAATGTCAGCCTGTTTATAGGGGCCATTGGATTGACAAATTTGATTCGAGCCCTTAACTTTTACGAGATGTTTACTTTTGCTGGATAGATGTGTGAGCACCGTTGAAGACCTCATGCGTACCTTACAAGGCACTGTTGTGTAAATCTTTGACGTTAACAATTATATACAGATACCTGGAATACCTGTATATAATATGAGATTGGTGTTCCTGAAGAATACAATTTTGATATAACAACAAATCCTGCACCCTGTACTCAGTAGTTATGTATTTACTGTTACAATCATATGAGTAACTTTTGTTACTGTATTAATTTCTTTTGGGACTGGCAGGCTTTGTCTTTGAACCAATTTGATTCACTCGTTTTGAGCAGGGATACCCTCTACCCAATAACGTGAGGACAATGGAATCTGGAGTTCCTGTAAGTAAGGAGGGTCAGTTAGGGGCAGTGAAGAGAATAGAGTAAAATATTATGGGGGAGGGTCTTGATTTTGGTTTAATTACAGTGACGTGGAAATGTGGAGAATAGTAGAATTGGTAGAAAGAAGTAGTTTAAAAAGATAGACAATTCATTTAACAGAGAAGAGTGGAGGTGTTATTCCTAGGAAAGTATTTTTAAAGAAAGAGAATATGAAGAGGAACATAAAGAAAAAATAGTGGAAGACACAAGCACAAAACAAAGAAAATTTATTTTCAAAAAGAGAAAAAAAAAAAAACACCAGAAAATCAAACAAGCAAAACAATTTTTTTGCTAAATACAAACAGGTAAAAAAGGAATATAAAAACCAAATGACAATTCAGAAATGGAAAAAAACACAATAAAAGCATAAATAAACTTGGAAAAGAAAATGGAGTCTTCCTTGTTTGGATGGGCTTTTTAGTCTCTGGTTGCCTTGCGATGGTCAGCAGTATATTTTGCTGCTTGCCATGTTTGACTTGCATTCAGTTTTTGGGGGTGGATCTACTTTGAACTGCATCCCTTGTTGGTGAGATCCTGGGTCGCTCTGGTTCACACAGATTGCTAGTGGGTCTTTGGTATCCTCTGTGGATGGGGCACATGCACAGTTTTGGGAACCCTGGCTCCACTACTCTGTAGTGGGGCCATTGCTTTCACTTTCAATTTAGAAATTTCAACAGTCAAGGCGGTGCAACTCTCTCTGAGACATGGCCTAGGATGACCCTCCTACCTGGGCAGGGGTCCTTCTCCTGGCCAGAGATAGCTCTCCCTGATTGGTCCCTCTTGCCTTTTTCAAAGATGGCCCATTCATCCTTGCTTTCTGAAGGCTTACTTTTGTTCCAGTCTGGTCTGAACCTATGCCAGTGACAAAGATGGCACTTTGCTCTAGAAATGGTGGAAGGGCTAAGCTCCAGATACTACTTCACGGGCACGAGTGAGGATGTCTTTATAGAGGTACTCACACTTTCTCTGCTATTTCAGCCTTTGGGTGCTCAGTCTGCAATCCAGGTCTGTCTGCTGTTGTCTGGAGGATTTTGTCCCTGTTGCTGTTGTGTGCTTCAGGTGCATGGAGTATGGGGAAGTGTGTGGGCGCCAGCACTGGCTTGTAGGTGCACCACCAACTGGAACAAAAATCTGTGTTTTCAGGCCAGCAAAGTATATTTTTTCTTCCTGGCCAATATCGCTGTACAGTTCTAACTTACTTGGACTGTCTTTCTAGGAATAAGATTTTCTCTGGTGGGGCAAAACTGTAATGTCAAAATGTGTTTACCTAGGGCTCTGCTGCTACTCCAGCATCTTCTCAGAAGTGAATTGGAAATCCTTCATGATTCTGCTTTGATAAGATTGAAGACGTGGAATAATGTCGATACTCTTGTATTTGCTGAAACTCTGTCCATGGACAATGTAAGTATATATTTTGGAGTATGCTACACTTGATGCTTAGAAGAATCTGTTTTTGATAGCTGTATGTTGAAAACCTTTGAACAAGTCTGTTATATTCGTGTGGAAAATGGATGTACTTCTACACTATCTCTGTAATCTTATCAGAGTATTTTGGAAAACGTGTATACTTGTATTAGAATTAGGAAATTGAAAGGGAATACCAAAATTGAGATACACAGAGTAAAAAAAGAGAAACAACTAAAAAAGCAATACTTGCAAAACTGTTTGTTTAAAATGCACTGAACACCACAGTGGAGGAATGGAAAGGGGGAGGAAGAAGGAGGGTATGAGGGACAGGGTAACAAACAGTATAAGAAATGTATACAATGCTTAACGTATGAAACTGTAACCTCACTGTATATCAGTTTGATAATAAAAATTTGAAAAAAAAGAACCACATCAGCGGTATCAAAATGCCTGATTTCAAGCTCTATTACAAAAGCATTATTAAAAAATACAACCTTCTATTGCCAAAAAGGTGATGCCTGATGAATACAATATGGCAGAACACCTTCAAAGAAACCAGAGACTTGCAGTCAGCTGATATTTGACCAAGGAATGAGAGACATACAATAGAAAAATTAGGATCTTCAATTATTGGAGATGGGAAAAAAGGATCACCACAGGAATAAAAAAAATAAAAGCTTATCCTAGCGTGATAGCAGCACCGATATCAACTCAAAATGGATTAAGATTTCAACATCAAATGTGAATCCTCATAACTATAATAGAACAGAGTAGCAGAGACATCAGGTCTTCCAGGCCTAGGGAGGAACTTCCTGAACAGAGTCTGAGGCACACAACAGATTGATGAAAGATTGGAAAATGGGAGTACATTAAAATAAAAATTTCTGCACAGCTATGCACATGGTCATGAAAGCAAACAGACAGCCAAACAGCAATGTAACAGACAAATATTATAAAAGGTTAATGTTTCTCACATACAGGGGACACAAGAAACTAATCCCTCCTAAATCCAACAATTCAATCATGAAGTTCGCCATGGATGTGAAAACAGACTTCACAGAAGAAGAAATAAAAATGGTAATGACACAAAGAAACATAGCAACCATCAATGGAAGTAAATGATATGTAAATATAAACAACACTGAAATATCATCTTCCCCAAGTCAGAATGAGATATATTCTGAACTCAAGCAACAAGTGCTGGAGTTGACTCCCTGAAAGAGGAAATGTACTGAACTGATGTTGGGAATGTAAACTACTACAATCACTCTTGAAAAGAGTATAGAGTACCTTGAAAAGAACACGCAGGGCATAGCACATGTCCCATTCTGAGCAACAGCATCCAGGATATGACGAGAAAATCTGCACATCCACGTTTATGTTGCACGCTTCAAAAGAGCCAAGAAATGGAAACAAATCCAATGTCCCACTATACATGATTGGATCCAAGCAAATGGTATCTCTCTACAAGGGAATCCTACACAATGATTAGAAAACATTTGGAAAAAGGTATTCATTGGGACACAAGCCTGGAACATAGAATGGAACATTGGCTGGCTGATATGTCTATGTTAGAAATAAGTAACAGAGACATGATAAAGAAAGCAGGACTCAGGTACCAATTCACGGGGAGACAAGGAACGTGCTTGAGAGAAAGGTACCCAAATGTGACACACAAACACTAATATTTATGTGCATAAATTCAGATGGATATCTATATATTACCCAATCTACAAGGAATTGTTTTATAGTTAATATTACTAGAGGATTTAGAGATGAGATTGACAATAGATATTAAGGATATAATTTTTTGTTTTGGAAAAAATAATGAAAAAAGAAGTTGGTTTGTGCAAGACGACAATGTGAAGGAAAGAGGCAGAAAAATGAGCAAGGACATAAAAGCTGTGAGAAGAAATTTATGCACATTTTTCTCTCACCTCAATACTCCCTCAAAATTTCCTTGATTCCTTTTTAAAAATTTCTTCATCTAACCTTTGTATACATTATTGGTATAATGAAATTTTGGTTAGCGAGTAACTTAAACTCCTATTACCTTAGCAAAAGCAACATAACTGGAAGTCAATATTATCAGTTGATTCTGGAGAATTTTGAGGCTCTCTTTCTAATTCTGATCTATTACATAGAGATAATGTGCCAAATTTGGTATACAACATCGAAGTTTTGAAACAATTGGAACATTTCAACACTAGTGATACAGAATCATGTGAATATTCACATAAATTTCAGATAATAAGGGATGCCATTTGATTTGATTAAATCTTTTTTTTCAAACCTACTGATAATCAAGACACAAATGTCCTTGGTCAAACCGGGCTGGTAGTAAACAAATTCTTTTGTTTTCTCTTTGAGAATAGCAAAATCAATTTATTAGACACATATTTGAAATCAAGTTCAAAGACATGAAGAAGACATACACAGCTAATAAGGGAGAAAAGAACATGAATCATACTAGAAAATGGAGAGCATAGTCCCAGTTCTCTGATTTACTATGAACCACATAATCATAACTGAGCCTACTTTCCCTGATCTTTTTGTAAAAGTAATGTTTCATGAATGGTCACCACTGAGGAAAAGCGGCCATAATAATGTAGGTACAAAGTTTTGCGAAAATAGTTAAGCTTTCAGAAATAGAATGGTCAACATATTCCTTGATAGGTTCCTGTGAACTCTTTGTGTAAAAGTGCATGCTTATCCAAAGACTGGATCATGGGCAGAACAGAAATGTATAGGAAGAAGGAACTCAGGATCCCAAACTCGCCTAGTTGAAAAGTGTGTGAAAACGACTCTCAGGATTTCACTACTGAAACCTCGCTTACTTGTACAAAATCATAAACAATGGACAGGAAGAACAAACAGGACTCCCACTTCTGGGTAGAAGGCAGCATTGAGCACTTCCGTTGTCAAATGCGGAAGTGCTTGTGAATGACTTGAGATCATAACCCGGAAGTGACCAATATTAGCCACGTCACAATACTAGTGACCCCACACGGGGGAGACAGGAGTTAAAAGTAATTGTTACTACGGAAAGGTCTACGGTGGACCAGCTTACTTCGTTGAGGGGAGAGCCTTCTTCACTAATTTGGTAAGTACAGTTCTCCTTCAGAGACATCTAACAATCATTTCCCGCGTTTCCTTTTCTCAGTCATCAGTCCCCATCTCGTGTGGACTAACTTTTCACTCTTTGATATACACTGTGACATTTCTGGCTACAAAGGTTCTTTGTAATTCCTTTACCGGAAGTCCCATGAGGTAGTCCCTGCTTATTTTACAAAATACCAAGTATTGTCCAACATATCACATAATCAAAAATGTTATGTTCCTGGAATTGAGAATGTAGCAATTTCTAATGTTTCCGTCTTCAAATTTACTACCATTACTCTCACTTTTATTTAGGTCTAACAATGATATTTCTGTGGGGTTGTACACTTGTTTCATGCCCACAACAAATTTAATGCTGGAATTTACTAATATTTGAAACAGTTATTATCTGTAGCAATGACTCTCAGTATTGCCCAATGTTCCCTCAATTTATAGGTCATGTTCTGTTATATATAATTACCTATAGATCCCTTGAGCCATAGTTCAAGTAAGAATACAGGAATATCTAGAAATTATTGTCTGAATTTATATGAGTTCAAACGGGTATTTACCTGTTTGAGACCTGCAAAAGTTGGAAAATTTTGAACTATATAGTATAGATATCTACCAGTTAGAAAACATTTTCACAAATATGTTGAACACTTGTCATGAATGAAGTCCCTTGAATGTTGGTCTATGACAAAGAAATTAATGATAAAGATTAATATACTTTGTTGACTTCAGTCCTACTGTTACAATTTTGAGATTTCTCCTTATTCCTTTCAAATACAATTGTTGCCTGATTATTTGCCTGCGTTTAAACAGGTGATATACAGCTGGATGAAAATTCATGAGTTTTACCACTAGAATACCTTCTTTCATAGTGTATCTTAGGTTTGCTAATTCAGTCTCAGTGGATGTCATTTTAATCAACAAGACAGGTAATTCATTATTGTCCATGTCCTATTTTTTAATACAGAGCAATTTCCTGTCCCTTGAAATTTTTTTAACAGCACCTGAAACATTTTCACAATTTATAATAATATGCACAATACAAATGGAATTCTCTAAGTCATTTCGATGAATAAATTTTGTTTTTTGCTTTCGAGTATGATTTTCGCTCGTAATATGTTGGAGATAAGTCTAGGCCCTTTTCAACAGTTAAAAAGGATGGGGAAGATTTACATTGGTTTGTTGCTTAATTCCTTTGAATTGGTGCTTTCTTAGAAACCCATATGTAAATGTGGCAGGTATGTGAGTCACTGAAAGGGAACCATCTTTCTCAAGTCAGTGTGTATTAAAGACTTGAAATTTGTCAAGGAATTCCTGATTCTGAGTTAAATAGGATACACTATTGGAAATAAGATCTTCCTAGCAATCTATTAAAAATGTTTTACCATTGATTTCATGAGAACATGATTTATATGTGAGAAATTTATTCATGTCTACCCGAGAAAGTAAGACACACACTGGTGATACTTGTTTTTCTAAAGCGCAAAAAACAAAAAGTCAAAAAACCTTCATTCATATTTGACAATATTAAGAAATACCAGTAGGTATTATAAGCCACTTATTACCCTGTCACTCTAATTAGATTCATGTAGTTTCTCAGGTGTCTTCTCTTAATGTTTAACGTTAGAAAGTATAATGATCCTTTGGAATGAGTTACATGCAATGAATTGATTGTTGGCAGCAATTATTATGCTGGGAAAATCAATTATCTATATTCTGCAGTGTATTAATATAAGATAGTTGAACAAACTATGGAAGCAAAACATATCCCTTTTTGACTTATTCACAGCATAGGAGGAATAAATTGCAATGTGATTAAAAAGCACAGCGAGAAGATGGGACTTTCTCTTCTGGATTTTGGCCAGTAATTATAATACTGTCATATACTGGCGCTAGAGGACATGAAATGATACCCTAAATCCAAAATGAGTTTGATTGTCCAGTCCTTCTAGTTGTGCTCCCATATATAGGAGACACCAAATCAAAGTAATCACGGCAAAGTGAACACCTCATTACAAGGGGCTCTTTGCTCCTGGAGGAAGGGATGCGCCTCACCTTTAGTAGAATGCTTTATGTATAAGAAAATTGCACTCCCCATTTTCTTTTTAGCCTTAAGCAGAAACTGTTTATGTTATTTGCATTTTACTTCAACATAACGGTTATTCATAAATGTGCCAATACTTTTGTGGTACTATCTGTCTTTCCAAATTTGCAACTTTGATGTCATCATTTGTAGAATGTTCTAAAGTTCTAAGCAGCAATATAATCCTTTGTCGAAATATTGTAAAAATGGAGCCAGCAAGACATTCTCTAACTTAAATCTCAATATTCACAAAGCACACCTATTTTATACTAAATCTTGACAATGAAATAATTAAGGATTTCATCCATGCATTTAGCTATACACACACATATATAGATATATATATAGATATATATAGATAGATAGATAGATAGATACATAGATAATTATAGATATAAATATAGATATATATGTAGACATAGATATAGATATATACCACCTGTTTTATTCCCAGGAAAAGGCTGGACTCACTACTAGTTGTGTGTTATATGCCCTTTGCTCAACAAGAATAGCAATAAATGCATCATGTCTGATTACAGCCTGTTTTCATTTTTCAATATTTTATTGCAAAACTTCACCAAATATTTCTGAAAAGGCCTCCTTTACATGGATCTGTCATACCTTGAATATTCTGTGTAAAAATCACACCAGATGTTTGCCCACGTATACATTTTGTAAGGCAAGGATAACTTCCAATTTAGATTTTTGAAAGATCTCTATATGTGATTACAGAGTAAAAGGAAGTGTGTTGTTCCCTGCTGTCACTTTCATATTCAACAAAAGAACTTGGGAGACAAGAAGAAAAAGATTCTGGGGACTCTGTGGATTGATGAGACAACCTGAGAAAATTTAGGAGGCTTATAGTTATATTTTCTTTTATCCCACACTAAGTCACTTTCCACAAAAATAATGCCTCCTTTTTTTCATTTATGATTTGTATCTCATCTAAGATAGAGTATTTTGGATGAAATATTATGACTTGTATCTCAAATCTTAGGATAATCATTTCTCATATAGTCCACAATATTTACTATTTTTGTTATAAGACTTGGGCAAATTTCATATTTTGTGTCCCTGTCATGTGACACTGATTATACTTGCATAGGTGAGACATATGCAAACTGTTCTATTACTTAGATGAATCTTATTATGTTACCTAAACTAAGGTTAGAAGAAATGTGCCTGTTTCATGATCATAATGGATTCTCTGGGTATTAACGTGTTCACCTACCTTCAAGTGATTGAAACCCATAGAGTTTCAAACCATAAGTCAACAGCAGTTGCCCATTGGTCCATTTCTGCGTATAAGGAAGTTGAAAAAAGCAAGAAATTCTTTCAGAATAATAGGCAGTTGTTCAGTTTTGCATATCTGTACAACAACTATGGAAATTTCTATTGTTCTTAGGCAAAATCAGAAATGTATATTATCACACCTTCCACCATAATGCAAAGATATTTTTCTATTTTCCTTTGCAGAAATAATCCGGAGGCCTACTATTTGAGGATTACCAATTTTTCCTTGTCTTGCTAATGACATGAAATAATAAATAATACTTTCAGTACGTTGAATGCGTTTTCATTTCCACTAGCTTTTAAAACTTACTAATTTGGTTAGCTTGTATAGTGTTTATACTGAAAGCTAACATTAATGTTAGGGTGAAATCTTTTACGGAAATATACCTTTTAAATTTCTCTAAGAAGCATATTTAGGTTTCACAAGTGGAACGATGATCATGAAATGAAAATCTGGATACATAAACATGTATAAAATTCTTCTACATCTTTTTTCAGTTAGATTTGAATGTGAAAAACGCTTTTTGTCAATGATCTCCCCCTTGCATTAAATATATTATTAAAATTACCTCTTTTAGTAGAGAATTTAAATTTATATTGTCCACCATATGGGTGAGCCACAAAACTACTGCTTGATTGTGTGTGTGCATGTTTGTGTGTGTGTGTGTGTGTGTTTGTGTCTTTGTTTGGACTATTTAATTTATAATTTGTAATTAAATTTTATTGACAAGTTGATACAAATGAGTTACCATTACATAATAAAGCAGTGAGTACATTTCTTGTCATTTTAGTTACAAGCTCCCCCATTTTTCAGTATATTTCGAAGGTCAGATAACCATATATACAAGATCCAGTGTTCTAAACTCATATCCAGTCACCACAGGGAGACTCCACAGGTTTTGCACGTACTATATTAAACATAAGGACAATGATAAAATCCTCCTGTTCCCATGTCTTGCAGATATGATGTAACATCACTGGCAAAACCATATAGAAATATTATTTTAGAAGAAGTTTTATACTTTACAGACAACAAGTCTATGCCCAACCCAAGTGATAAAATATTTAAAATAACTCATGCGCCCTAGACGATTTATATGGCCATTGATAGCAGGCATTGTACCCTTTATTTTCTTAGTTGCCTCTGCTGCACCAGCTACTGTGTGTTTGACACAAAATGTGAAAACGTCTCACTATGTTAATCAGCTTGCTCATAACATTATGCAAGCCCTGCACATGCAATCAGTGAAATCATTCATTTTTACCACCGGGTTTTCAATGTTCAGCAGAAAAGAAGTTATCAAAGAAAGTCCTCCATTGGCCTGTTCAATAGAATGGGCCCGTCTCCATCCTACTCCTTGGAAGTTCATGAATGGTCTTAGTACGAGCTAGCCATATTCCACTATGAATGGAAGCACCCTACTACTGACCAACCACGTACACTGACTAAGAAGCACCTTTGTCAATTTAAATCTCACTCCTGAGGATAGGCTCACAGGCCCATGCTATATTCTTATTTATTTATTCATTTATTGGTTTTTAACCATTAGTTAAAGAGATTTTATAACTATTGTGTCACCTTCAACTAAAGTGTTATGTAGACACCATACTTAAAATCATTCCAAGGTTCCAAAGAGGCCTGAATTCCTTCTTCCTTTACAAGGGTTCCTATATGTGCAGGGGGATAAGATGTTGATTTTATGAAAACAATTTAGAGGTCATAAGAGTTTCTGGTGAGAAAAATATTGAGCTACAATGCAAAATGAAGTCTCAAGGGAAGGGATGGTTCCATGATTGGTTTAAGTGGTCTCTGTACCTAAATATACAGATTTTGGGTACTGCTGATCCCCTTGCTATTTTATTGTTGGGACGTACAATATACATTATATTACTGGAACCATTCAATACATAATAGCTCAGTTAAACTCCTCTTGGTCAGCCAAACTTGTAGACACTTAATCCCCCAAAATTAGTGGAAGAAAAGTGTCAATAATTTGATTCCTGTATAAACACTAGTAAAGAGAAAGGTTATGCTGAAATCAAGAGCCAGAGGATAAAAATACAAATGTCTCCTAAAGCGAAAATTACAAAAAAATTTGTGTAAACCAATTCTACAACTTATCAGGGGGAAAGATACAAGGGAGTTGGAAGTGTGGGGTGATGGAGGAGGTAACATGAACTAGAAATATACTTACAGATTTACATATGAACCTCTAATCCTTTGGTACATCACTCTGAAAATAAAGGAAAAAATAAAACAAACTAGAAAAAAGAGGAAGTAATGTGCTATGAAATAGTTTATGGTCCTAATCTGAATCCTTTAGAAATAATGCCATTGTAGACATGAACGGATTAGATTCAATCAGTTGATCAGAGAAACTGAACAGGGACCTGATGA
>NW_025957608.1:0-51592 GCF_023159225.1 Perognathus longimembris pacificus
CTGCTGTTTACCTTTGCTCCTGCGCGCACTGCCCTTCTCTCCACATTTTATGTGTTTGTTTTGTTTGTCTATCTAATCTTTTGGGTTTTTATTTCTAATGAGGTCGACCAGTTGTCTATTTATTATTTTTTTTACTACGCATCAAGCTGCGCTGCTTGGTCTTTGCTCCTGTGTGCTTGCGCACTCTCGTCTTTTCCACTTATTTTATTTTGATTTATTTTGATTTTATTTTGTCAATTTAAAAAAAATACGCATCGTGCTGTGCTGTTTGTGTTTGCTTGAGTGCATTCGCGCGCTCTCGCTTCTCCACTTTACAAATTTTTTTATTATTTATCTATTCCTGAGAGTTTATCTTATTTTTATTTGTTTATTTAAATGAAGTCGACCAGTTGCCTGCCCTTCCTTCCATTTTCCGTCACCGAGACAAACTAAACAAAGTTCTGAGGTCGACCTTGTAAAGATATGGATTCAGGTCTGTCTGCTGTTTGCCTTTGCTCCTGCGCGCACTGCCCTTCTCTCCACATTTATGTGTTTGTTTGTTTGTCTATCTAATCTTTTGGGTTTTTATTTCTAATGAGGTCGACCAGTTGTCTATTTATTATTTTTTTTACTGCGCATCAAGCTGCGCTGCTTGTCTATGCTCCTGTGTGCTCGCGCACTCTCGCCTTTTCCACTTATTTTTATTTTGATTTATTTTTGATTTATTTTGTCAATTAAAAAAAAAATACGCATCGTGCTGTGCTGTTTGTGTTTGCTTGAGTGCATTCGCGCGCTCTCGCTTTCTCCACTTTACAAATTTTTTGTTATTATTTATCTATTCCTGAGAGTTTATCTTCTTTTTTGTTTATTTAAATTCAGTCGACCAGTTGCCTGCCCTTCCTTCCATTATCCGTCACCGAGACAAACTGAACAAAGTTCTGAGGTCGACCTTGTAAAGATAAGGATTCAGGTCTGTCTGCTGTTTACCTTTGCTCCTGCGCGCTCTGCCTTCTCTCCACATTATGTGTTTGTTTGTTTGTCTATCTAATCTTTTGGGTTTTTATTTCTAATGAGGTCGACCAGTTTGTCTATTTATTATTTTTTTTACTACGCATCAAGCTGCGCTGCTTGTCTTTGCTCCTGTGTGCTCGCGCACTCTCGCCTTTTCCACTTATTTTTATTTTTGATTTTTTTTTGATTTATTTTGTCCAATTTAAAAAAACAATACGCATCGTGCTGTGCTGTTGTGTTTGCTTGAGTGCATTCGCGCGCGCTCTCGCTTTCTCCACTTTACAATTTTTTGTTATTATTTATCTATTCCTGAGAGTTTATGTTATTTTTATTTGTTTATTTAAATGAAGTCGACCAGTTGCCTGCCCTTCCTTCCATTATCCGTCACCGAAACAAACTGAACAAAGTTCTGAGGTCGACCTTGTAAAGATAAGGATTCAGGTCTGTCTGCTGTTTACCTTTGATCCTGCGCGCACTGCCCTTCTCTCCACATTTATGTGTTTGTTTGTTTGTCTATCTAATCTTTTGGGTTTTTTATTTCTAATGAGGTCGACCAGTTATCTATTTATTATTTTTTTTTTACTACGCATCAAGCTGCGATGCTTGTCTTTGCTCCTTTGTGCTCGCGCACTCTCGCCTTTTCCAACTTATTTTTATTTTTGATTTATTTTGTCAATTTAAAAAAAAATACGCATCGTGCTGTGCTGTTTGTGTTTGCTTGAGTGCATTCGCGCGCTCTCGCTTTCTCCACTTTACAATTTTTTTGTTATTATTTATCTATTCCTGAGAGTTTATCTTATTTTTTATTTGTTTATTTTAAATGAAGTCGACAGTGCCTGCCCTTCCTTCCATTATCCGTCACCGAGACAAACTGACAAAGTTCTGAGGTCGACCTTGTAAAGATAAGGATTCAGGTCTGTCTGCTGTTTACCTTTGCTCCTGCGCGCACTGCCCTTCTCTCCACATTTATGTGTTTGTTTGTTTGTCTATCGAATCGTTTGGGTTTTTATTTCTAATGAGGTCGACCAGTTGTCTATTTATTATTTTTTTTTACTACGCATCAAGCTGCGCTGCTTGTCTTTGCTCCTGTGTGCTCGCGCACTCTCGCCTTTTCCCACTTGTTTTTATTTTTGATTTATTTTTGATTTATTTTGTCAATTTAAAAACATTACGCATCGTTGCTGTGCTGTTTGTGTTTGCTTGAGTGCATTCCCGCGCTCTCGCTTTCTCCACTTTACAATTTTTTTGTTATTATTTATCTATTCCTGAGAGTTTATCTTATTTTTTATTGTTTATTTAAATTAAGTCGACCAGTTGCCTGCACTTCCTTCCATTATCCGTCACCTAGACAAACTGAACAAAGTTCTGAGGTCGACCTTGTAAAGATAAGGATTCAGGTCTGTCTGCTGTTTTACCTTTGCTCCTGCGCGCACTGCCCTTCTCTCCACATTTATGTGTTTGTTTGTTTGTCTATCGAATCGTTTGGGTTTTTATTTCTAATGAGGTCGACCAGTTGTCTATTTATTATTTTTTGACTACGCATCAAGCTGCGCTGCTTGTCTTTGCTCCTGTGTGCTCGCGCACTCTCGCATTTTCCACTTGTTTTTATTTTGATTTATTTTGTCAATTAAAAAAAAATACGCATCGTGCTGTGCTGTTTGTGTTTGCTTGAGTCCATTCGCGCGCTCTCGCTTTCTCCACTTTACAATTTTTTTGTTATTATTTATCTATTCCTGAGAGTTTATCTTATTTTTTTTGTTATTTAAATGAAGTCGACCAGTTGCCTGCCCTTCCTTCCATTATCCGTCACCGAGACAAACTGAACATAGTTCTGAGGTCGACCTTGTAAAGATAAGGATTCAGGTCTGTCTGCTGTTTACCTTTGCTCCTGCGCGCACTGCCCTTCTCTCCCCATTATGTGTTTGTTTGTTTATCTTATCTAATCTTTTGGGTTTTTATTTCTAATGAGGTCGACCAGTTGTCTATTTATTATTTTTTTTACCTACGCATCAAGCTGCGCTGCTTGTCTTTGCTCCTGTGTGCTCGCGCACTCTCGCCTTTTCCACTTATTTTTATTTTTGATTTATTTTTGATATATTTTGTAAATTTTAAAAAAATACGCATCGTGCTGTGCTGTTTGTGTTTGCTTGAGTGCATTCCCGCGCTCTCGCTTTCTCCACTTTACAATTTTTTGTTATTATTTATCTATTCCTGAGAGTTTATCTTATTTTTTTTGTTTATTTAAATGAAGTCGACCAGTTGCCTGCCCTTCCTTCCATTATCCGTCACCGAGACAAACTGAACAAAGTTCTGAGGTCGACCTTGTAAAGATAAGGATTCAGGTCTGTCTGCTGTTTACCTTTGCTCCTGCGCGCACTGCCCTTCTCTCCACATTTATGTGTTTGTTTGTTTGTCTATCTAATCTTTTGTGTTTTTATTTCTAATGAGGTTCGACCAGTTGTCTATTTATTATTTTTTTAATACGCATCAAGCTGCGCTGCTTGTCTTTGCTCCTGTGTGGTCGCGCACTCTCGCCTTTTCCACTTATTTTTATTTTTGATTTATTTTTGATTTATTTTGTCAATTTAAAAAAAAATTCGCATCGTGCTGTGCTGTTTGTGTTTGCTTGAGTGCATTCGCGCGCTCTCGCTTTCCTCCACTTTACAATTTTTTTTGTTATTATTTATCTATTCCTGAGAGTTTATCTTATTTTTTATTTGTTTATTTAAATGAAGTCGACAGTTGCCTGCCCTTCCTTCCATTATCCGTCACCGAGACAAACTGAACAAAGTTCTGAGGTCGACCTTGTAAAGATAAGGATTCAGGTCTGTCTGCTGTTTACCTTTGCTCCTTCCCGCACTACCCTTCTCTCCACATTTATGTGTTTGTTTGTTTGTCTATCTAAACTTTTGGGTTTTTATTTCTAATGAGGGTCGACCAGTTATCTATTTATTATTTTTTTTACTACGCATCAAGCTGCGCTGCTTGTCTTTGCTCCTTTGTGCTCGCGCACTCTCGCCTTTTCCACTTATTTTTATTTTTGATTTATTTTGTCAATTTAAAAAAAAACGCATCGTGCTGTGCTGTTTGTGTTTGCTTGATTGCATTCGCGCGCTCTCGCTTTCTCCAATTTACAATTTTTTTGTTATTATTTATCTATTCCTGAGAGTTTATCTTATATTTCATTTGTTTATTTAAATGAAGTCGACCAGTTGCCTGACCTTCCTTCCATTATCCGTCACCGAGACAAACTGAACCAAGTTCTGAGGTCGACCTTGTAAAGATAAGGATTCAGGTCTGTCTGCTGGTTACCTTTGCTCCTGCGCGCACTGCCCTTCTCTCCACATTTATGTGTTTGTTTGTTTGTCTATCTAATCTTTTGGGTTTTTATTTCTAATGAGGTCGACCAGTTGTCTATTTATTATTTTTTTTACTACGCATCAAGCTGCGCTGCTTGTCTTTGCTCCTGTGTGCTCGCGCCCTCTCGCCTTTTCCACTTATTTTTATTTTTGATTTATTTTGTCAATTTAAAAAAAAATACGCATCGTGCTGTGCTGTTTGTGTTTGCTTGAGTGCATTCGCGCGCTCTCGCTTTCTCCACTTTACAATTTTTTTGTTATTATTTATCTATTCCTGAGAGTTTATCTTATTTTTATTTGTTTATTTAAATGAAGTCGACCAGTTGCCTGCCCTTCCTTACATTATCCGTCACCGAGACAAACTGAACAAAGTTCTGAGGTCGACCTTGTAAAGATAAGGATTCAGGTCTGTCTGCTGTTTACCTTTGCTCCTGCCCGCACTGCCCTTTGCTCCACATTTATGTGTTTGTTTGTTTGTCTATCTAATCTTTTGGGTTTTTATTTCTAATGAGGTCGACCAGTTATCTATTTATTATTTTTTTTACTACGCATCAAGCTGCGCGGCTTGTCTTTGCTCCTGTGTGCTCGCGCACTCTCGCCTTTTCCACTTACTTTTATTTTTGATTTATTTTGTCAATTTAAAAAAAAATACGCATCGTGCTGTGCTGTTTGTGTTTGCTTGAGTGCATTCGCGCGCTCTCGCTTTCTCCACTTTACAATTTTTTTGTTATTATTTATCTATTCCTGAGAGTTTATCTTATTTTTTATTTGTTTATTTAAATGAAGTCGACCAGTTGCCTGCCCTTCCTTCCATTATCCGTCACCGAGACAAACTGAACAAAGTTCTGAGGTCGACCTTGTAAAGATAAGGATTCAGGTCTGTCTGCTGTTTACCTTTGCTCCTGCGCGCACTGCCCTTCTCTCCACATTTATGTGTTTGTTTGTTTGTCTATCTAATCTTTTTGGGTTTTTATTTCTAATGAGGTCGACCAGTTATCTATTTATTATTTTTTTTACTACGCATCAAGCTGCGATGCTTGTCTTTGCTCCTGTGTGCTCGCGCACTCTCGCCTTTTCCACTTATTTTTACCTTTGATTTATTTATGATTTGTTTTGTCAATTTAAAAAAAATACGCATCGTGCTGTGCTGTTTGTGTTTGCTTGAGTGCATTCGCGCGATCTCGCTTTCTCCACTTTACAATTTTTTTGTTATTATTTATCTATTCCTGAGAGTTTATCTTATTTTTTATTTGTTTATTTAAATGAAGTCGACCAGTTGCCTGCCCTTCCTTCCATTATCCATCACCGAGACAAACTGAACAAAGTTCTGAGGTCGACCTTGTAAAGATAAGGATTCAGGTCTGTCTGCTGTTTACCTTTGCTCCTGCGCGCACTGCCCTTCTCTCCACATTTATGTGTTTGTTTGTTTGTCTATCTAATCTTTTGGGTTTTTATTTCTAATGACTTCGACCAGTTATCTATTTTATTATTTTTTTTACTACGCATCAAGCAGCGCTGCTTGTCTTTGCTCCTGTGTGCTCGCGCACTCTCGCCTTTTCCACTTATTTTTATTTTTGATTTATTTTGTCAATCTTAAAACAATACGCATCGTGCTGTGCTGTTTGTGTTTGCTTGAGTGCACTCGCGCGCTCTCGCTTTCTCCACTTTAAAATTTTTTTTGTTATTATTTATCTATTCCTGAGAGTTTATCTTATTTTTTATTTCTTTATTTAAATGAAGTCGTCCAGTTGCCTGCCCTTCCTTCCATTATCCGTCACCGAGACAAACTGAACAAAGTTCTGAGGTCGACCTTGTAAAGATAAGGATTCAGGTCTGTCTGCTGTTTACCTTTGCTCCTGCGCGCACTGCCCTTCTCTCCACATTTATGTGTTTGTTTGTTTGTCTATCTAATCTTTTGGGTTTTTATTTCTAATGAGGTCGACCAGTTGTCTATTTATTATTTTTTTTACTACGCATCAAGCTGCGCTGCTTGTCTTTGCTCCTGTGTGCTTGCGCACTCTCGTCTTTTCCACTTATTTTTATTTTTGATTTATTTTTGATTTATTTTGTCAATTTAAAAAAAATACGCATCGTGCTGTGCTGTTTGTGTTTGCTTGAGTGCATTCGCGCGCTCTCGCTTTCTCCACTTTACAAATTTTTTTATTATTTATCTATTCCTGAGAGTTTATCTTATTTTTATTTGTTTATTTAAATGAAGTCGACCAGTTGCCTGCCCTTCCTTCCATTTTCCGTCACCGAGACAAACTAAACAAAGTTTCTGAGGTCGACCTTGTAAAGATATGGATTCAGGTATGTCTGCTGTTTGCCTTTGCTCCTGCGCGCACTGCCCTTCTCTCCACATTTATGTGTTTGTTTGTTTGTCTATCTAATCTTTTGGTTTTTATTTCTAATGAGGTCGACCAGTTGTCTATTTATTATTTTTTTTTACTGCGCATCAAGCTGCGCTGCTTGTCTATGCTCCTGTGTGCTCGCGCACTCTCGCCTTTTCCACTTATTTTTATTTTTGATTTATTTTGATTTATTTTGTCAATTAAAAAAAAAATACGCATCGTGCTGTGCTGTTTGTGTTTGCTTGAGTGCATTCGCGCGCTCTCGCTTTCTCCACTTTACAATTTTTTTGTTATTATTTATCTATTCCTGAGAGTTTATCTTCTTTTTTGTTTATTTAAATTCAGTCGACCAGTTGCCTGCCCTTCCTTCCATTATCCGTCACCGAGACAAACTGAACAAAGTTCTGAGGTCGACCTTGTAAAGATAAGGATTCAGGTCTGTCTGCTGTTTACCTTTGCTCCTGCGCGCTCTGCCCTTCTCTCCACATTTATGTGTTTGTTTGTTTGTCTATCTAATCTTTTGGGTTTTTATTTCTAATGAGGTCGACCAGTTGTCTATTTATTATTTTTTTTACTACGCATCAAGCTGCGCCTGCTTGTCTTTGCTCCTGTGTGCTCGCGCACTCTCGCCTTTTCCACTTATTTTATTTTTGATTTTTTTTTGATTTATTTTGTCAATTAAAAAAAATACGCATCGTGCTGTGCTGTTTGTGTTTGCTTGAGTGCATTCGCGCGCTCTCGCTTTCTCCACTTTACAATTTTTGTTATTATTTATCTATTCCTGAGAGTTTATGTTATTTTTTATTTGTTTATTTAAATGAAGTCGACCAGTTGCCTGCCCTTCCTTCCATTATCCGTCACCGAAACAAACTGAACAAAGTTCTGAGGTCGACCTTGTAAAGATAAGGATTCAGGTCTGTCTGCTGTTTACCTTTGATCCTGCGCGCACTGCCCTTCTCTCCACATTTATGTGTTTGTTTGTTTGTCTATCTAATCTTTTGGGTTTTTATTTCTAATGAGGTCGACCAGTTATCTATTTATTATTTTTTTTTTACCCTTACGCATCAAGCTGCGATGCTTGTCTTTGCTCCTTTGTGCTCGCGCACTCTCGCCTTTTCCACTTATTTTTATTTTTGATTTATTTTGTCAATTTAAAAAAAAATACGCATCGTGCTGTGCTGTTTGTGTTTGCTTGAGTGCATTCGCGCGCTCTCGCTTTCTCCACTTTACAATTTTTTTGTTATTATTTATCTATTCCTGAGAGTTTATCTTATTTTTTATTTGTTTATTTAAATGAAGTCGACCAGTTGCCTGCCCTTCCTTCCATTATCCGTCACCGAGACAAACTGAACAAAGTTCTGAGGTCGACCTTGTAAAGATAAGGATTCAGGTCTGTCTGCTGTTTACCTTTGCTCCTGCGCGCACTGCCCTTCTCTCCACATTTATGTGTTTGTTTGTTTGTCTATCGAATCGTTTGGGTTTTTATTTCTAATGAGGTCGACCAGTTGTCTATTTATTATTTTTTTTTACTACGCATCAAGCTTTGCTGCTTGTCTTTGCTCCTGTGTGCTCGCGCACTCTCGCCTTTTCCACTTGTTTTTATTTTTGATTTATTTTTGATTTATTTTGTCAATTTAAAAAAAATTACGCATCGTGCTGTGCTGTTTGTGTTTGCTTGAGTGCATTCCCGCGCTCTCGCTTTCTCCACTTTACAATTTTTTTGTTATTATTTATCTATTCCTGAGAGTTTATCTTATTTTTTATTTGTTTATTTAAATGAAGTCGACCAGTTGCCTGCACTTCCTTCCATTATCCGTCACCTAGACAAACTGAACAAAGTTCTGAGGTCGACCTTGTAAAGATAAGGATTCAGGTCTGTCTGCTGTTTACCTTTGCTCCTGCGCGCACTGCCCTTCTCTCCACATTTATGTGTTTGTTTGTTTGTCTATCGAATCGTTTGGGTTTTTATTTCTAATGAGGTCGACCAGTTGTCTATTTATTATTTTTTTGACTACGCATCAAGCTGCGCTGCTTGTCTTTGCTCCTGTGTGCTCGCGCACTCTCGCATTTTCCACTTGTTTTTATTTTTGATTTATTTTGTCAATTTAAGAAAAAATACGCATCGTGCTGTGCTGTTTGTGTTTGCTTGAGTCCATTCGCGCGCTCTCGCTTTCTCCACTTTACAATTTTTTTGTTATTATTTATCTATTCCTGAGAGTTTATCTTATTTTTTTTTGTTTATTTAAATGAAGTCGACCAGTTGCCTGCCCTTCCTTCCATTATCCGTCACCGAGACAAACTGAACAAAGTTCTGAGGTCGACCTTGTAAAGATAAGGATTCAGGTCTGTCTGCTGTTTACCTTTGCTCCTGCGCGCACTGCCCTTCTCTCCCCATTTATGTGTTTGTTTGTTTATCTATCTAATCTTTTGGGTTTTTATTTCTAATGAGGTCGACCAGTTGTCTATTTATTATTTTTTTTACTACGCATCAAGCTGCGCTGCTTGTCTTTGCTCCTGTGTGCTCGCGCACTCTCGCCTTTTCCACTTATTTTTATTTTTGATTTATTTTTGATATATTTTGTAAATTTTAAAAAAATACGCATCGTGCTGTGCTGTTTGTGTTTGCTTGAGTGCATTCCCGCGCTCTCGCTTTCTCCACTTTACAATTTTTTGTTATTATTTATCTATTCCTGAGAGTTTATCTTATTTTTTTTGTTTATTTAAATGAAGTCGACCAGTTGCCTGCCCTTCCTTCCATTATCCGTCACCGAGACAAACTGAACAAAGTTCTGAGGTCGACCTTGAAAAGATAAGGATTCAGGTCTGTCTGCTGTTTACCTTTGCTCCTGCGCGCACTGCCCTTCTCTCCCCATTTATGTGTTTGTTTGTTTGTCTATCTAATCTTTTGGGTTTTTATTTCTAATGAGGTCGACCAGTTGTCTATTTATTATTTTTTTTACTACGCATCAAGCTGCGCTGCTTGTCTTTGCTCCTGTGTGCTCGCGCACTCTCGATTTTTCCACTTATTTTTATCTTTGATTTATTATTGATTTATTTTGTCAATTTAAAAAAAAATACGCATCGTGCTGTGCTGTTTGTGTTTGCTTGAGAGCATTCGCGCGCTCTCTCTTTCTCCAGTTTACAATTTTTTTGTTATTATTTATCTATTCCTGAGAGTTTATCTTATTTTTTATTTGTTTATTTAAATGAAGTCGACCAGTTGCCTGCCCTTCCTTCCATTATCCGTCACCGAGACAAACTGAACAAAGTTCTGAGGTCGACCTTGTAAAGATAAGGATTCAGGTCTGTCTGCTGTTTACCTTTGCTCCTGCGCGCACTGCCCTTCTCTCCACATTTATGTGTTTGTTTGTCTATCTAATCTTTTGGGTTTTTATTTCTAATGAGGTCGACCAGTTGTCTATTTATTATTTTTTTTACTACGCATCAAGCTGCGCTGCTTGTCTTTGCTCCTGTGTGCTCGCGCACTCTCGCCTTTTCCACTTATTTTTATTTTTGGTTTATTTTTGATTTATTTTGTCAATTAAAAAAAATACGCATCGTGCTGTGCTGTTTGTGTTTGCTTGAGTGCATTCGCGCGCTCTCGCTTTCTCCACTTTACAATTTTTTTGTTATTATTTATCTATTCCTGAGAGTTTATCTTAGTTTTTATTTTTTTATTTAAAAGAAGTCGACTAGTTGCCGGCCCTTCCTTCCATTATCCGTCACCGAGACAAACTGAGCAAAGTTCTGAGGTCGACCTTGTAAAGATAAGGATTCAGGTCTGTCTGCTGTTTACCTTTGCTCCTGCGCGCACTGCCCTTCTCTCCACATTTATGTGTTTGTTTGTTTGTCTATCGAATCGTTTGGGTTTTTATTTCTAATGAGGTCGACCAGTTGTCCATTTATTATTTTTTTTACTACGCATCAAGCTGCGCTGCTTGTCTTTGCTCCTGTGTGCTCGCGCACTCTCTCCTTTTCCACTTGTTTTTATTTTTGATTTATTTTTGATTTATTTTGTCAATTTAAAAAAAATTACGCATCGTGCTGTGCTGTTTCTGTTTGCTTGAGTGCATTCCCGCGCTCTCGCTTTCTCCACTTTACAATTTTTTTGTTATTATTTATCTATTCCTGAGAGTTTATCTTATTTTTTATTTGTTTATTTAAATGAAGTCGACCAGTTGCCTGCACTTCCTTCCATTATCCGTCACCTAGACAAACTGAACAAAGTTCTGAGGTCGACCTTGTAAAGATAAGGATTCAGGTCTGTCTGCTGTTTACCTTTGCTCTTGCGCGCACTGCCCTTCTCTCCACATTTATGTGTTTGTTTGTTTGTCTATCTAATCTTTTGGGTTTTTATTTCTAATGAGGTCTACCAGTTGTCTATTTATTATTTTTTTTACTACGCATCAAGCTTCGCTGCTTGTCTTTGCTCCTGTGTGCTCGCGCACTCTCGCATTTTCCACTTGTTTTTATTTTTGATTTATTTTTGATTTATTTTGTCAATTTTAAAAAAAAATTCGCATCGTGCTGTGCTGTTTGTGTTTGCTTGAGTGCATTAGCGCGCTCTCGCTTTCTCCACTTTACAATTTTTTTGTTATTATTTATCTATTCCTAGAGTTTATCTTATTTTTTATTTGTTTATTTAAATGAAGTCGACCAGTTGCCTGCACTTCCTTCCATTATCCGTCACCGAGACAAACTGAACAAAGTTCTGAGGTCGACCTTGTAAAGATAAGGATTCAGATCTGTCTGCTGTTTACCTTTGCTCCTGCGCGCACTGCCCATCTCTCCACATTTATGTGTTTGTTTGTTTGTCTATCTAATCTTTTGGGTTTTTATTTCTAATGAGGTCGACCAGTTTTCTATTTATTATTTTTTTTACTACGCATCAAGCTGCGCTGCTTGTTTGCTCCTGTGTGCTCGCGCACTCTCGCCTTTTCCACTTATTTTTATTTTTGATTTATTTTTGATTTATTTTGTCAATTTAAAAGAAAATACGTATCATGCTGTGCTGTTTGTGTTTGCTTGAGTGCATTCGCGCGCTCTTGCTTTCTCCACTTTACAATTTTTTTGTTATTATTTATCTATTCCTGAGAGTTTATCTTATTATTTTTTGTTTATTTAAATGAAGTCGACCAGTTGCCTGCCCTTCCTTCCATTATCCGTCACCGAGACAAACTGAACAAAGTTCTGAGGTCGACCTTGTAAAGATAAGGATTCAGGTCTGTCTGCTGGTTACCTTTGCTCCTGCGCGCACTGCCCATCTCTCCACATTTATGTGTTTGTTTGTTTGTCTATCTAATCTTTTGGGTTTTTATTTCTAATGAGGTCGACCAGTTTTCTATTTATTATTTTTTTTACTACGCATCAAGCTGCGCTGCTTGTTTGCTCCTGTGTGCTCGCGCACTCTCGCCTTTTCCACTTATTTTTATTTTTGATTTATTTTTGATTTATTTTGTCAATTTAAAAGAAAATACGTATCATGCTGTGCTGTTTGTGTTTGCTTGAGTGCATTCGCGCGCTCTTGCTTTCTCCACTTTACAATTTTTTTGTTATTATTTATCTATTCCTGAGAGTTTATCTTATTATTTTTTGTTTATTTAAATGAAGTCGACCAGTTGCCTGCCCTTCCTTCCATTATCCGTCACCGAGACAAACTGAACAAAGTTCTGAGGTCGACCTTGTAAAGATAAGGATTCAGGTCTGTCTGCTGGTTACCTTTGCTCCTGCGCGCCCTGCCCTTCTCTCCACATTTATGTGTTTGTTTGTTTGTCTATCTAATCTTTTGGGTTTTTATTTCTAATGAGGTCGACCAGTTGTCTATTTATTATTTTTTTTACTACGCATCAAGCTGCGCTGCTTGTCTTTGCTCCTGTGTGCTCGCGCACTCTCGCCTTTTCCACTTATTTTTATTTTTGATTTATTTTTGATTTATTTTGTCAATTTAAAAAAAAATACGCATCGTGCTGTGCTGTTTGTGTTTGCTTGAGTGCATTCGCGCTCTCTCGCTTTCTCCACTTTACAATGTTTTTGTTATTATTTATCTATTCCTGAGAGTTTATCTTATTTTTTATTTGTTTATTTAAATGAAGTCGACCAGTTGCCTGCCCTTCCTTCTATTATCCGTCACCGAGACAAACTGAACAAATTTCTGAGGTCGACCTTGTAAAGATAAGGATTCAGGTCTGTCTGCTGTTTACCTTTGCTCCTGCGCGCACAGCCCTTCTCTCCACATTTATGTGTTTGTTTGTTTGTCTATCTAATCTTTTGGGTTTTTATTTCTAATGAGGTCGACCAGTTGTCTATTTATTATTTTTTTTACTACGCATCAAGCTGCGCTGCTTGTCTTTCCTCCTGTGTGATCGCGCACTCTCGCCTTTTCCACTGATTTTTATTTTTGATTTATTTTGTCAATTTAAAAAAAAATACGCATCGTGCTGTGCTGTTTGTGTTTGCTTGAGTGCATTCGCGCGCTCTCCATTTCTCCACTTTACAATTTTTTTGTTATTATTTATCTATTCCTGAGAGTTTATCTTATTTTTTATTTGTTTATTTAAATGAAGTCGACCAGTTGCCTTCCCTTCCTTCCATTATCCGTCACCGAGACAAAGTGAACAAAGTTCAGAGTTCGACCTTGTAAAGATAAGTATTCAGGTCTGTCTGCTGTTTACCTTTGCTCCTGCGCGCACTGCCCTTCTCTCCACATTTTTGTGTTTGTTTGTTTGTCTATCTAATCTTTTGGGTTTTTATTTCTAATGAGGTCGACCAGTTGTCTATTTATTATTTTTTTTACTACGCATCAAGCTGCGCTGCTTGTCTTTGCTCCTGTGTGCTCGCGCACTCTCGCCTTTTCCACTTATTTTTATTTTTGATTTATTTTGTCAATTTTAAAAAAAATACGCATCGTGCTGTGCTGTTTGTGTTTGCTTGAGTGCATTCGCGCGCTCTCGCTTTCTCCACTTTACAATTTTTTTGTTATTATTTATCTATTCCTGAGAGTTTATCTTATTTTTTATTTGTATATTTAAATGAAGTCGACCAGTTGCCTGCCCTTCCTTCCATTATCCGTCACCGAGACAAACTGAACAAAGTACTGAGGTCGACCTTGTAAAGATAACGATTCAGGTCTGTCTGCTGTTTACCTTTGCTCCTGCGCGCACTATCCTTCTCTCCACATTTATGTGTTTGTTTCTTTGTCTATCTAATCTTTTGGGTTTTTATTTCTAATGAGGTCGACCAGTTGTCTATTTATTATTTTTTTTACTACGCATCAAGCTGCGCTGCTTGTCTTTGCTCCTGTGTGCTCGCGCACTCTCGCCTTTTCCACTTATTTTTATTTTTGATTTATTTTTTCAATTTAAAAAAAAATACGCATCATGCTGTGCTGTTTGTGTTTGCTTGAGTGCATTCGCGCGCTCTCGCTTTCTCCACTTTACAATTTTTTTGTTATTATTTATCTATTCCTGAGAGTTTATCTTATTTTTTATTTGTTTATTTAAATGAAGTCGACCTGTTGCCTGCCCTTCCTTCCATTATCCGTCACCGAGACAAACTGAACAAAGTTCTGAGGTCGACCTTGTAAAGATAAGGATTCAGGTCTGTCTGCTGTTTACCTTTGCTCCTGCGCGCACTGCCCTTCTCTCCACATTTATGTGTTTGTTTGTTTGTCTATCTAATCTTTTGGGTTTTTATTTCTAATGAGGTCGACCAGTTGTCTATTTATTATTTTTTTTTACTACGCATCAAGCTGCGCTGCTTGTCTTTGCTCCTGTGTGCAAGCGCACTCTCGCCTTTTCCACTTATTTTTATTTTTGATTTATTTTGTCAATTTAAAAAAAAATACGCATCGTGCTGTGCTGTTTGTGTTTGCTTGAGTGCATTCGCGCGCTCTCGCTTTCTCCACTTTACAATTTTTTTGTTATTATTTATCTATTCCTTAGAGTTTAACTTATTTTTTATTTGTTTATTTAAATGAAGTCGACCAGTTGCCTGCCCTTCCTTCCATTATCCGTCACCGAGACAAACTGAACAAAGTTCTGAGGTCGACCTTGTAAAGATAAGGATTCAGGTCTGTCTGCTGTTTACCTTTGCTCCTGCCCGCACTGCCCTTCTCTCCACATTTATGTGTTTGTTTGTTTGTCTATCTAATCTTTTGGGTTTTTATTTCTAATGAGGTCGACCAGTTGTCTATTTATTATTTTTTTTACTACGCATCAAGCTGCGCTGCTTGTGTTTGCTCCTGTGTGCTCGCGCACTCTCGCCTTTTACACTTATTTTTATTTTTGATTTATTTTTGATTTATTTTGTCAATTTAAAAAAACATACGCATCGTGTTGTGCTGTTTGTGTTTGCTTGAGTGCATTCGCGCGCTCTCGCTTTCTCCACTTTACAATTTTTTTGGTATTATTCATCTATTCCTGAGAGTTTATCTTATTTTTTATTTGTTTATTTAAATGAAGTCGACCAGTTGCCTGCCCTTCCTTCCATTATCCGTCACCGAGACAAACTGAACAAAGTTCTGAGGTCGACCTTGTAAAGATAAGGATTCAGGTCTGTCTGCTGTTTACATTTGCTCCTGCGCGCACTGCCCTTCTCTCCACATTTATGTGTTTGTTTCTTTTTCTATCTAATCTTTTGGGTTTTTATTTCTATTGAGGTCGACCAGTTGTCTATTTATTATTTTTTTTACTACGCATCAAGCTACACTGCTTGTCTTTGCTCCTGTGTGCTCGCGCACTCTCGCCTTTTCCACTTATTTTTATTTTTGATTTATTTTTGATTTATTTTGTCAATTAAAAAAAAAATACGCATCGTGCTGTGCTGTTTGTGTTTGCCTGAGTGCATTCGCGCGCTCTCGCTTTCTCCACTTTACAATGTTTTTGTTATTATTTATCTATTCCTGAGAGTTTATCTTATTTTTTATTTGTTTATTTAAATGAAGTCGACCAGTTGCCTTCCCTTCCTTCCATTATCCGTCACCGAGACAAACTGAACAAAGATCTGAGGTCGACCTTGTAAAGATAAGGATTCAGGTCTGTCTGCTGTTTAACTTTGCTCCTGCGCGCACTGCCCTTCTCTCCACATATATGTGTTTGTTTGTTTGTCTATCTAATCTTTTGGGTTTTTATTTCTAATGAGGTCGACCAGTTGTCTATTTATTATTTTTTTTACTACGCATCAAGCTGCGCTGCTTGTCTTTGCTCCTGTGTGCTCACGCACTCTCGCCTTTTCCACTCATTTTTATTTTTGATTTATTTTTTCAATTTTAAAAAAAAATACGCATCGTGCTGTGCTGTTTGTGTTTGCTTGAGTGCATTCGCGCGCTCTCGCTTTCTCCACTTTACAATTTTTTTGTTATTATTTATCTATTCCTGAGAGTTTATCTTATTTTTTATTTCTTTATTTAAATGAAGTCGACCTGTTGCCTGCCCTTCCTTCCATTATCCGTCACCGAGACAAACTGAACAAAGTTCTGAGGTCGACCTTGTAAAGATAAGGATTGAGGTCTGTCTGCTGTTTACCTTTGCTCCTGCGCGCACTGCCCTTCTCTCCACATTTATGTGTTTGTTTGTTTGTCTATCTAATCTTTTGGGTTTTTATTTCTAATGAGGTCGACCAGTTGTCTATTTATTATTTTTTTTTACTACGCATCAAGCTGCGCTGCTTGTCTTTGCTCCTGTGTGCAAGCGCACTCTCGCCTTTTCCACTTATTTTTATTTTTGATTTATTTTGTCAATTTTAAAAAAAATACGCATCGTGCTGTGCTGTTTGTGTTTGCTTGAGTGCATTCGCGCGCTCTCGCTTTCTCCACTTTACAATTTTTTTGTTATTATTTATCTATTCCTTAGAGTTTAACATATTTTTTATTTGTTTATTTAAATGAAGTCGACCAGTTGCCTGCCCTTCCTTCCATTATCCGTCACCGAGACAAACTGAACAAAGTTCTGAGGTCGACCTTGTAAAGATAAGGATTCAGGTCTGTCTGCTGTTTACCTTTGCTCCTGCCCACACTGCCCTTCTCTCCACATTTATGTGTTTGTTTGTTTGTCTATCTAATCTTTTGGGTTTTTATTTCTAATGAGGTCGACCAGTTGTCTATTTATTATTTTTTTTACTACGCATCAAGCTGCGCTGCTTGTCTTTGCTCCTGTGTGCTCGCGCACTCTCGCCTTTTCCACTTATTTTTATTTTTGATTTATTTTTTATTTATTTTGTCAATTAAAAAAAAAATACGCATCGTGCTGTGCTGTTTGTGTTTGCTTGAGTGCATTCGCGCGCTCTGCTTTCTCCACTTTACAATTTTTTGTTATTATTTATCTATTCCTGAGAGTTTATCTTATTTTTTATTTGTTTATTTAAATGAAGTCGACCAGTTGCCTACCCTTCCTTCCATTATCCGTCACCGAGACAAACTGAACAAAGTTCTGAGGTCGACCTTGTAAAGATAAGGATTCAGGTCTGTCTGCTGTTTACCTTTGCTCCTGCGCGCACTGCCCTTCTCTCCACATTTATGTGTTTGTTTGTTTGTCTATCTAATCTTTTGGGTTTTTATTTCTAATGAGGTCGACCAGTTGTCTATTTATTATTTTTTTTACTACGCATCAAGCTGCGCTGCTTGTCTTTGCTCCTGTGTGCTCGCGCAATCTCGCCTTTTCCACTATTTTTATTTTTGATTTATTTTTTCAATTTTAAAAAAAAATACGCATCGTGCTGTGCTGTTTGTGTTTGCTTGAGTGCATTCGCGCGCTTTCGCTTTCTCCACTTTACAATTTTTTTGTTATTATTTATCTATTCCTGAGAGTTTATCTTATTTTTTATTTGTTTATTTAAATGAAGTCGACCAGTTGCCTGCCCTTCCTTCCATTATCCTTCACCGAGACAAACTGAACAAAGTTCTGAGGTCGACCTTGTAAAGATAAGGATTCAGGTCTGTCTGCTGTTTACCTTTGCTCCTGCGCGCACTGCCCTTCTCTCCACATTTATGTGTTTGTTTGTTTGTCTATCTAATCTTTTGGGTTTTTATTTCTAATGAGGTCGACCAGTTGTCTATTTATTATTTTTTTTACTACGCATCAAGCTGCGCTGCTTGTCTTTGCTCCTGTGTGCTCGCGCTCACTCTCGCCTTTTCCACTTATTTTTATTTTTGATTTATTTTGTCAATTTTTAAAAAAAATACGCATCGTGCTGTGCTGTTTGTGTTTGCTTGAGTGCATTCGCGCGCTCTCGCTTTCTCCACTTTACAATTTTTTTGTTGTTATTTATCTATTCCTGAGAGTTTATCTTATTTTTTATTTGTTTATTTAAATGAAGTCGACCAGTTGCCTGCCCTTCCTTCCATTATCCGTCACCGAGACAAACTGAACAAAGTTCTGAGGTCGACCTTGTAAAGATAAGGATTCAGGTCTGTCTGCTGTTTACCTTTGCTCCTGCGCGCACTGCCCTTCTCTCCACAATAATGTGTTTGTTTGTTTGTCTCTCTAATCTTTTGGGTTTTTATTTCTAATGAGGTCGACCAGTTGTCTATTTATTATTTTTTTTACTACGCATCAAGCTGCGCTGCTTGTCTTTGCTCCTGTGTGCTCGCGCACTCTCGCCTTTTCCACTTATTTTTATTTTTGATTTATTTTTGATTTATTTTGTCAATTTAAAAAAAAATACGCATCGTGCTGTGCTGTTTGTGTTTGCTTGAGTGCATTCGCGCGCTCTCGCTTTCTCCACTTTACAATTTTTTTGTTATTATTTATCTATTCCTGAGAGTTTATCTTATTTTTTATTTGTTTATTTAAATGAAGTCGACCAGTTGCCTGCCCTTCCTTCCATTATCCGTCACCGAGAGAAACTGAACAAATTCTGAGGTCGACCTTGTAAAGATAAGGATTCAGGTCTGTCTGCTGTTTACCTTTGCTCCTGCGCGCACTGCCCTTCTCTCCACATTTATGTGTTTGTTTGTTTGTCTATCTAATCTTTTGGGTTTTTATTTCTAATGAGGTCGACCAGTTGTCTATTTATTATTTTTTTTACTACGCATCAAGCTGCGCTGCTTGTCTTTGCTCCTGTGTGCTCGCGCACTCTCGCCTTTTCCACTTATTTTTATTTTTGATTTATTTTTTCAATTTAAAAAAAAAATACGCATCGTGCTGTGCTGTTTGTGTTTGCTTGAGTGCATTCGCGCGCTCTCGCTTTCTCCACTTTACAATTTTTTTGTTATTATTTATCTATTCCTGAGAGTTTATCTTATTTTTTATTTCTTTATTTAAATGAAGTCGACCTGTTGCCTGCCCTTCCT
Source organism: Perognathus longimembris pacificus (assembly GCF_023159225.1). NCBI lineage: Eukaryota > Metazoa > Chordata > Mammalia > Rodentia > Heteromyidae > Perognathus > Perognathus longimembris. The sequence goes on from NW_025957608.1 coordinate 18,987, forward strand.
TCCATTATCCGTCACCGAGACAAACTGAACAAAGTTCTGAGGTCGACCTTGTAAAGATAAGGATTCAGGTCTGTCTGCTGTTTACCTTTGCTCCTGCGCGCACTGCCCTTCTCTCCACATTTATGTGTTTGTTTGTTTGTCTATCTAATCTTTTGGGTTTTTATTTCTAATGAGGTCGACCAGTTGTCTATTTATTATTTTTTTTACTACGCATCAAGCTGCGCTGCTTGTCTTTGCTCCTGTGTGCTCGCGCACTCTCGCCTTTTCCACTTATTTTTATTTTTGATTTATTTTGTCAATTTTAAAAAAAATACGCATCGTGCTGTGCTGTTTGTGTTTGCTTGAGTGCATTCGCGCGCTCTCGCTTTCTCCACTTTACAATTTTTTTGTTATTATTTATCTATTCCTAGAGTTTACATATTTTTTATTTGTTTATTTAAATGAAGTCGACCAGTTGCCTGCCCTTCCTTCCATTATCCGTCACCGAGACAAACTGAACAAAGTTCTGAGGTCGACCTTGTAAAGATAAGGATTCAGGTCTGTCTGCTGTTTACCTTTGCTCCTGCCCGCACTGCCCTTCTCTCCACATTTATGTGTTTGTTTGTTTGTCTATCTAATCTTTTGGGTTTTTATTTCTAATGAGGTCGACCAGTTGTCTATTTATTATTTTTTTTACTACGCATCAAGCTGCGCTGCTTGTCTTTGCTCCTGTGTGCTCGCGCACTCTCGCCTTTTCCACTTATTTTTATTTTTGATTTATTTTTTATTTATTTTGTCAATTAAAAAAAAAATACGCATCGTGCTGTGCTGTTTGTGTTTGCGGAGTGCATTCGCGCGCTCTTGCTTTCTCCACTTTACAATGTTTTTGTTATTATTTATCTATTCCTGAGAGTTTATCTTATTTTTTATTTGTTTATTTAAATGAAGTCGACCAGTTGCCTGCCCTTCCTTCCATTATCCGTCACCGAGACAAACTGAACAAAGTTCTGAGGTCGACCTTGTAAAGATAAGGATTCAGGTCTGTCTGCTGTTTACTTTGCTCCTGCGCGCACTGCCCTTCTCTCCACATTTATGTGTTTGTTTGTTTGTCTATCTAATCTTTTGGGTTTTTATTTCTAATGAGGTCGACCAGTTGTCTATTTATTATTTTTTTTACTACGCATCAAGCTGCGCTGCTTGTCTTTGCTCCTGTGTGCTCGCGCAATCTCGCCTTTTCCACTATTTTTATTTTTGATTTATTTTGTCAATTTTAAAAAAAAATACGCATCGTGCTGTGCTGTTTGTGTTTGCTTGAGTGCATTCGCGCGCTTTCGCTTTCTCCACTTTACAATTTTTTTGTTATTATTTATCTATTCCTGAGAGTTTATCTTATTTTTTATTTGTTTATTTAAATGAAGTCGACCAGTTGCCTGCCCTTCCTTCCATTATCCGTCACCGAGACAAACTGAACAAAGTTCTGAGGTCGACCTTGTAAAGATAAGGATTCAGGTCTGTCTGCTGTTTACCTTTGCTCCTGCGCGCACTGCCCTTCTCTCCACATTTATGTGTTTGTTTGTTTGTCTATCTAATCTTTTGGGTTTTTATTTCTAATGAGGTCGACCAGTTGTCTATTTATTATTTTTTTTACTACGCATCAAGCTGCGCTGCTTGTCTTTGCTCCTGTGTGCTCGCGCACTCTCGCCTTTTCCACTTATTTTTATTTTTGATTTATTTTGTCAATTTTTAAAAAAAATACGCATCGTGCTGTGCTGTTTGTGTTTGCTTGAGTGCATTCGCGCGCTCTCGCTTTCTCCACTTTACAATTTTTTTGTTATTATTTATCTATTCCTGAGAGTTTATCTTATTTTTTATTTGTTTATTTAAATGAAGTCGACCAGTTGCCTGCCCTTCCTTCCATTATCCGTCACCGAGACAAACTGAACAAAGTTCTGAGGTCGACCTTGTAAAGATAAGGATTCAGGTCTGTCTGCTGTTTACCTTTGCTCCTGCGCGCACTGCCCTTCTCTCCACATTTATGTGTTTGTTTGTTTGTCTCTCTAATCTTTTGGGTTTTTATTTCTAATGAGGTCGACCAGTTGTCTATTTATTATTTTTTTTACTACGCATCAAGCTGCGCTGCTTGTCTTTGCTCCTGTGTGCTCGCGCACTCTCGCCTTTTCCACTTATTTTTATTTTTGATTTATTTTTGATTTATTTTGTCAATTTAAAAAAAAATACGCATCGTGCTGTGCTGTTTGTGTTTGCTTGAGTGCATTCGCGCGCTCTCGCTTTCTCCACTTTACAATTTTTTTGTTATTATTTATCTATTCCTGAGAGTTTATCTTATTTTTTATTTGTTTATTTAAATGAAGTCGACCAGTTGCCTGCCCTTCCTTCCATTATCCGTCACCGAGACAAACTGAACAAAGTTCTGAGGTCGACCTTGTAAAGATAAGGATTCAGGTCTGTCTGCTGTTTACCTTTGCTCCTGCGCGCACTGCCCTTCTCTCCACATTTATGTGTTTGTTTGTTTGTCTATCTAATCTTTTGGGTTTTTATTTCTAATGAGGTCGACCAGTTGTCTATTTATTATTTTTTTTACTACGCATCAAGCTGCGCTGCTTGTCTTTGCTCCTGTGTGCTCGCGCACTCTCGCCTTTTCCACTATTTTTATTTTTGATTTATTTTGTCAATTTAAAAAAAAAATACGCATCGTGCTGTGCTGTTTGTGTTTGCTTGAGTGCATTCGCGCGCTCTCGCTTTCTCCACTTTACAATTTTTTTGTTATTATTTATCTATTCCTGAGAGTTTATCTTATTTTTTATTTGTTTATTTAAATGAAGTCGACCAGTTGCCTGCCCTTCCTTCCATTATCCGTCACCGAGACAAACTGAACAAAGTTCTGAGGTCGACCTTGTAAAGATAAGGATTCAGGTCTGTCTGCTGTTTACCTTTGCTCCTGCGCGCACTGCCCTTCTCTCCACATTTATGTGTTTGTTTGTTTGTCTATCTAATCTTTTGGGTTTTTATTTCTAATGAGGTCGACCAGTTGTCTATTTATTATTTTTTTTTACTACGCATCAAGCTGCGCTGCTTGTCTTTGCTCCTGTGTGCGCGCACTCTCGCCTTTTCCACTTATTTTTATTTTTGATTTATTTTGTCAATTTAAAAAAAATACGCATCGTGCTGTGCTGTTTGTGTTTGCTTGAGTGCATTCGCGCGCTCTCGCTTTCTCCACTTTACAATTTTTTTGTTATTATTTATCTATTCCTGAGAGTTTATCTTATTTTTTATTTGTTTATTTAAATGAAGTCGACCAGTTGCCTGCCCTTCCTTCCATTATCCGTCACCGAGACAAACTGAACAAAGTTCTGAGGTCGACCTTGTAAAGATAAGGATTCAGGTCTGTCTGCTGTTTACCTTTGCTCCTGCCGCACTGCCCTTCTCTCCACATTTATGTGTTTGTTTGTTTGTCTATCTAATCTTTTGGGTTTTTATTTCTAATGAGGTCGAACAGTTGTCTATTTATTATTTTTTTTACTACGCATCAAGCTGCGCTGCTTGTCTTTGCTCCTGTGTGCTCGCGCACTCTCGCCTTTTCCACTTATTTTTATTTTTGATTTATTTTGTCAATTTTAAAAAAATACGCATCGTGCTGTGCTGTTTGTGTTTGCTTGAGTGCATTCGCGCGCTCTCGCTTTCTCCACTTTACAATTTTTTGTTATTATTTATCTATTCCTGAGAGTTTATCTTATTTTTTATTTGTTTATTTAAATGAAGTCGACCAGTTGCCTGCCCTTCCTTCCATTATCCGTCACCGAGACAAACTGAACAAAGTTCTGAGGTCGACCTTGTAAAGATAAGGATTCAGGTCTGTCTGCTGTTTACCTTTGCTCCTGCGCGCACTGCCCTTCTCTCCACATTTATGTGTTTGTTTGTTTGTCTATCTAATCTTTTGGGTTTTTATTTCTAATGAGGTCGACCAGTTGTCTATTTATTATTTTTTTTACTACGCATCAAAGCTGCGCTGCTTGTCTTTGCTCCTGTGTGCTCGCGCACTCTCGCCTTTTCCACTTATTTTTATTTTTGATTTATTTTTGATTTATTTTGTCAATTTTAAAAAAAAATACGCATCGTGCTGTGCTGTTTGTGTTTGCTTGAGTGCATTCGCGCGCTCTCGCTTTCTCCACTTTACAATTTTTTTGTTATTATTTATCTATTCCTGAGAGTTTATCTTATTTTTTATTTGTTTATTTAAATGAAGTCGACCAGTTGCCTGCCCTTCCTTCCATTATCCGTCACCGAGACAAACTGAACAAAGTTCTGAGGTCGACCTTGTAAAGATAAGGATTCAGGTCTGTCTGCTGTTTACCTTTGCTCCTGCGCGCACTGCCCTTCTCTCCACATTTATGTGTTTGTTTGTTTGTCTATCTAATCTTTTGGGTTTTTATTTCTAATGAGGTCGACCAGTTGTCTATTTATTATTTTTTTTACTACGCATCAAGCTGCGCTGCTTGTCTTTGCTCCTGTGTGCTCACGCACTCTCGCCTTTTCCACTATTTTTATTTTTGATTTATTTTTTCAATTTTAAAAAAAATACGCATCGTGCTGTGCTGTTTGTGTTTGCTTGAGTGCATTCGCGCGCTCTCGCTTTCTCCACTTTACAATTTTTTTGTTATTATTTATCTATTCCTGAGAGTTTATCTTATTTTTTATTTGTTTATTTAAATGAAGTCGACCAGTTGCCTGCCCTTCCTTCCATTATCCGTCACCGAGACAAACTGAACAAAGTTCTGAGGTCGACCTTGTAAAGATAAGGATTCAGGTCTGTCTGCTGTTTACCTTTGCTCCTGCGCGCACTGCCCTTCTCTCCACATTTATGTGTTTGTTTGTTTGTCTATCTAATCTTTTGGGTTTTTATTTCTAATGAGGTCGACCAGTTGTCTATTTATTATTTTTTTTTACTACGCATCAAGCTGCGCTGCTTGTCTTTGCTCCTGTGTGCTCGCGCACTCTCGCCTTTTCCACTTATTTTTATTTTTGATTTATTTTGTCAATTTTAAAAAAAATACGCATCGTGCTGTGCTGTTTGTGTTTGCTTGAGTGCATTCGCGCGCTCTCGCTTTCTCCACTTTACAATTTTTTTGTTATTATTTATCTATTCCTAGAGTTTATCTTATTTTTTATTTGTTTATTTAAATGAAGTCGACCAGTTGCCTGCCCTTCCTTCCATTATCCGTCACCGAGACAAACTGAACAAAGTTCTGAGGTCGACCTTGTAAAGATAAGGATTCAGGTCTGTCTGCTGTTTACCTTTGCTCCTGCCGCACTGCCCTTCTCTCCACATTTATGTGTTTGTTTGTTTGTCTATCTAATCTTTTGGGTTTTTATTTCTAATGAGGTCGACCAGTTGTCTATTTATTATTTTTTTTACTACGCATCAAGCTGCGCTGCTTGTCTTTGCTCCTGTGTGCTCGCGCACTCTCGCCTTTTCCACTTATTTTTATTTTTGATTTATTTTTTATTTATTTTGTCAATTAAAAAAAAAATACGCATCGTGCTGTGCTGTTTGTGTTTGCTTGAGTGCATTCGCGCGCTCTCGCTTTCTCCACTTTACAATTTTTTGTTATTATTTATCTATTCCTGAGAGTTTATCTTATTTTTTATTTGTTTATTTAAATGAAGTCGACCAGTTGCCTGCCCTTCCTTCCATTATCCGTCACCGAGACAAACTGAACAAAGTTCTGAGGTCGACCTTGTAAAGATAAGGATTCAGGTCTGTCTGCTGTTTAACTTTGCTCCTGCGCGCACTGCCCTTCTCTCCACATTTATGTGTTTGTTTGTTTGTCTATCTAATCTTTTGGGTTTTTATTTCTAATGAGGTCGACCAGTTGTCTATTTATTATTTTTTTTTACTACGCATCAAGCTGCGCTGCTTGTCTTTGCTCCTGTGTGCTCGCGCACTCTCGCCTTTTCCACTTATTTTTATTTTTGATTTATTTTTGATTTATTTTGTCAATTTAAAAAAAATACGCATCGTGCTGTGCTGTTTGTGTTAGCTTGAGTGCATTCGGGCGCTCTCGCTTTCTCCACTTTATAATTTTTTGTTATTATTTATCTATTCCTGAGAGTTTATCTTATTTTTTATTTGTTTATTAAAATGAAGTCGACCAGTTGCCTGCCCTTCTTTCCATTATCCGTCACCGAGACAAACTGAACAAAGTTCTGAGGTCGACCTTGTAAAGATAAGGATTCAGGTCTGTCTGCTGTTTACCTTTGCTCCTGCGCGCACTGCCCTTCTCTCCACATTTATGTGTTTGTTTGTTTGTCTATCTAATCTTTTGGGTTTTTATTTCTAATGAGGTCGACCAGTTGTCTATTTATTATTTTTTTTACTACGCATCAAACTGCGCTGCTTGTCTTTGCTCCTGTGTGCTCGCGCACTCTCGCCTTTCCCACTTATTTTTATTTTTGATTTATTTTTGATTTATTTTGTCAATTTTAAAAAAAATACGCATCGTGCTGTGCTGTTTGTGTTTGCTTGAGTGCATTCGCGCGCTCTCGCTTTCTCCACTTTACAATTTTTTTGTTATTATTTATCTATTCCTGAGAGTTTATCTTATTTTTTATTTGTTTATTTAAATGAAGTCGACCAGTTGCCTGCCCTTCCTTCCATTATCTGTCACCGAGACAAACTGAACAAAGTTGTGAGGTCGACCTTGTAAAGATAAGGATTCAGGTCTGTCTGCTGTTTACCTTTGCTCCTGCGCGCACTGCCCTTCTCTCCACATTTATGTGTTTGTTTGTTTGTCTATCTAATCTTTTGGGTTTTTATTTCTAATGAGGTCGACCAGTTGTCTATTTATTATTTTTTTACTACGCATCAAGCTGCACTGCTTGTGTTTGCTCCTGTGTGCTCGCGCACTCTCGCCTTTTCCACTTATTTTTATTTTTGATTTATTTTTGATTTATTTTGTCAATTTTAAAAAAGAATACGCATCGTGCTGTGCTGTTTGTGTTTGCTTGAGTGCATTCGCGCGCTCTCGCTTTCTCCACTTTACAATTTTTTTGTTATTATTTATCTATTCCTGAGAGTTTATCTTATTTTTTATTTGTTTATTTAAATGAAGTCGACCAGTTGCCTGCCCTTCCTTCCATTATCCGTCACCGAGACAAACTGAACAAAGTTCTGAGGTCGACCTTGTAAAGATAAGGATTCAGGTCTGTCTGCTGTTTACCTTTGCTCCTGCGCGCACTGCCCTTCTCTCCACATTTATGTGTTTGTTTCTTAGTCTATATAATCTTTTGGGTTTTTATTTCTAATGAGGTCGACCAGTTGTCTATTTATTATTTTTTTTACTACGCATCAAGCTGCGCTGCTTGTGTTTGCTCCTGTGTGCTCGCGCACTCTCGCCTTTTCCACTTATTTTTATTTTTGATTTATTTTTGATTTATTTTGTCAATTTAAAAAAAATACGCATGGTGTTGTGCTGTTTGTGTTTGCTTGAGTGCATTCGCGCGCTCTCTCTTTCTCCACTTTACAATTTTTTTGTTATTATTTATCTATTCCTGAGAGTTTATCTCATTTTTAATTTGTTTATTTAAATGAAGTCGACCAGTTGCCTGCCCTTCCTTCCATTATCCGTCACCGAGACAAACTGAACAAAGTTCTGAGGTCGACCTTGTAAAGATAAGGATTCAGGTCTGTCTGCTGTTTACCTTTGCTCCTGCGCGCACTACCCTTCTCTCCACAATTATGTGTTTGTTTGTTTGTCTATCTAATCTTTTGGGTTTTTATTTCTAATGAGGTCGACCAGTTGTCTATTTATTATTTTTTTTACTACGCATCAAGCTGCGCTGCTTGTCTTTGCTCCTGTGTGCTCGCGCACTCTCGCCTTTTCCACTTATTTTTATTTTTGATTTATTTTTTCAATTTTAAAAAAAAATACACATCGTGCTGTGCTGTTTGTGTTTGCTTGAGTGCATTCGCGCGCTCTCGCTTTCTCCACTTTACAATTTTTTTGTTATTATTTATCTATTCCTTAGAGTTTAACTTATTTTTTATTTGTTTATTTAAATGAAGTCGACCAGTTGCCTGCCCTTCCTTCCATTATCCGTCACCGAGACAAACTGAACAAAGTTCTGAGGTCGACCTTGTAAAGATAAGGATTCAGGTCTGTCTGCTGTTTACCTTTGCTCCTGCCCGCACTGCCCTTCTCTCCACATTTATGTGTTTGTTTGTTTGTCTATCTAATCTTTTGGGTTTTTATTTCTAATGAGGTCGACCAGTTGTCTATTTATTATTTTTTTTACTAGGCATCAAGCTGCGCTGCTTGTCTTTCCTCTGTGTGCTCGCGCACTCTCGACTTTTCCACTTATTTTTATTTTTGATTTATTTTGTCAATTTAAAAAAAAAATACGCATCGTGCTGTGCTGTTTGTGTTTGCTTGAGTGCATTCGCGCGCTCTCGCTTTCTCCACTTTACAATTTTTTTGTTATTATTTATCTATTCCTGAGAGTTTATCTTATTTTTTATTTGTTTATTTAAATGAAGTCGACCAGTTGCCTGCCCTTCCTTCCATTATCCGTCACCGAGACAAACTGAACAAAGTTCTGAGGTCGACCTTGTAAAGATAAGGATTCAGGTCTGTCTGCTGTTTACCTTTGCTCCTGCGCGCACTGCCCTTCTTTCCACATTTATGTGTTTGTTTGTTTGTCTATTTAATCTTTTGGGTTTTTATTTCTAATGAGGTCGACCAGTTGTCTATTTATTATTTTTTTTACTACGCATGAAGCTGCGCTGCTTGTCTTTGCTCCTGTGTGCTCGCGCACTCTCGCCTTTTCCACTTATTTTTATTTTTGATTTATTTTTTCAATTAAAAAAAAAAACGCATCGTGCTGTGCTGTTTGTGTTTGCTTGAGTGCATTCGCGCGCTCTCGCTCTCTCCACTTTACAATTTTTTTGTTATTATTTATCTATTCCTGAGAGTTTATCTTATTTTTTATTTGTTTATTTAAATGAAGTCGACCAGTTGCCTGCCCTTCCTTCCATTATCCGTCACCGAGAAAAACTGAACAAAGTTGTGAGGTCGAACTTGTAAAGATAAGGATTCAGGTCTGTCTGCTGTTTACCTTTGCTCCTGCGCGCACTGCCCTTCTCTCCACATTTATGTGTTTGTTTCTTTGTCTATCTAATCTTTTGGGTTTTTATTTCTAATGAGGTCGACCAGTTGTCTATTTATTATTTTTTTTACTACGCATGAAGCTGCGCTGCTTGTGTTTGCTCCTGTGTGCTCGCGCACTCTCGCCTTTTCCACTTATTTTTATTTTTGATTTATTTTTGATATATTTTGTCAATTATAAAAAAAATACGCATCGTGCTGTGCTGTTTGTGTTTGCTTGAGTGCATTCGCGCGCTCTCGCTTTCTCCACTTTACAATTTTTTTGTTATTATTTATCTATTCCTGAGTTTATCTTATTTTTTGTTTGTTTATTTAAATGAAGTCGACCAGTTGCCTACCCTTCCTTCCATTATCCGTCACCGAGACAAACCGAACAAAGTTCTGAGGTCGACCTTGTAAAGATAAGGATTCAGGTCTGTCTGCTGTTTACCTTTTCTCCTGCGCGCACTGCCCTTCTCTCCACATTTATGTGTTTGTATGTTTGTGTATCTAATCTTTTGGGTTTTTATTTCTAATGAGGTCGACCAGTTGTCTATTTATTATTTTTTTTACTACGCATCAAGCTGCGCTGCTTGTGTTTGCTCCTGTGTGCTCGCGCACTCTCGCCTTTTCCACTTATTATTATTTTTGATTTATTTTTGATTTATTTTGTCAATTTAAAAAAAATACGCATCGTGCTGTGCTGTTTGTGTTTGCTTGAGTGCATTCGCGCGCTCTCGCTTTCTCCACTTTACAATTTTTTTGTTATTATTTATCTATTCCTGAGAGTTTATCTTATTTTTTATTTGTTTATTTAAATTAAGTCGACCAGTTGCCTGCCCTTCCTTCCATTATCCTTCACCGAGACAAACTGAACAAAGTTCTGAGGTCGACCTTGTAAAGATAAGGATTCAGGTCTGTCTGCTGTTTACCTTTGCTCCTGCGCGCACTGCCCTTCTCTCCACATTTATGTGTTTGTTTGTTTGTCTATCTAATCTTTTGGGTTTTTATTTCTAATGAGGTCGACCAGTTGTCTATTTATTATTTTTTTTACTACGCATCAAGCTGCGCTGCTTGTCTTTGCTCGTGTGTTCTCGCGCACTCTCTCCTTTTCCACTTATTTTATTTTTGATTTATTTTTGATTTATTTTGTCAATTTAAAAAAAATATGCTTCGTGCTGTGCTGTTTGTGTTTGCTGGAGTGCATTCGCGCGCTCTCGCTTTCTCCACTTTACAATGTTTTTGTATTATTTATCTATTCCTGAGAGTTTATCTTATTTTTTATTTGTTTATTTAAATGAAGTCGAACAGTTGCCTGCCCTTCCTTCCATTATCCGTCACCGAGACAAACTGAACAAAGTTCTGAGGTCGACCTTGTAAAGATAATGATTCAGGTCTGTCTGCTGTTTACCTTTGCTCCTGCTCGCACTGCCCTTCTCTCCACATTTATGTGTTTGTTTGTTTGTCTATCTAATCTTTTGGGTTTTTATTTCTAATGAGGTCGACCAGTTGTCTATTTACTATTTTTTTTACTACGCATCAAGCTGCGCTGCTTGTCTTTGCTCCTGTGTGCTCGAGCACTTTCGCCTTTTCCACTTATTTTTATTTATGATTTATTTTGTCAATTAAAAAAAAATACGCATCGTGCTGTGCTGTTTGTGTTTGCTTGAGTGCATTCGCGCGCTCTCGCTTTCTCCACTTTACAATTTTTTTGTTATTATTTATCTATTCCTGAGAGTTTATCTTATTTTTTATTTGTTTATTTAAATGAAGTCGACCAGTTGCCTGCCCTTCCTTCCATTATCCGTCACCGAGACAAACTGAACAAAGTTCTGAGGTCGACCTTGTAAAGATAAGGATTCAGGTCTGTCTGCTGTTTACCTTTGCTCCTGCGCGCACTGCCCTTCTCTCCACATTTATGTGTTTGTTTGTTTGTCTATCTAATCTTTTGGGTTTTTATTTCTAATGAGGTCGACCAGTTGTCTATTTATTATTTTTTTTACTACGCATCAAGCTGCGCTGCTTGTCTTTGCTCCTGTGTGCTCGCGCACTCTCGCCTTTTCCACTTATTTTTATTTTTGATTTATTTTGTCAATTTAAAAAAAAATACGCATCGTGCTGTGCTGTTTGTGTTTGCTTGAGTGCATTCGCGCGCTCTTGCTTTCTCCACTTTACAATTTTTTTATTATTTATCTATTCCTGAGAGTTTATCTTATTTTTTATTTGTTTATTTAAATGAAGTCGACCAGTTGCCTGCCCTTCCTTCCATTATCCGTCACCGAGACAAACTGAACAAAGTTCTGAGGTCGACCTTGTAAAGATAAGGATTCAGGTCTGTCTGCTGTTTACCTTTGCTCCTGCGCGCACTGCCCTTCTCTCCACATTTATGTGTTTGTTTGTTTGTCTATCTAATCTTTTGGGTTTTTATTTCTAATGAGGTCGACCAGTTGTCTATTTATTATTTTTTTTACTACGCATCAAGCTGCGCTGCTTGTCTTTGCTCCTGTGTGCTCGCGCACTCTCGCCTTTTCCACTTATTTTTATTTTTGATTTATTTTTGATTTATTTTGTCAATTTAAAAAAAAATACGCATCGTGCTGTGCTGTTTGTGTTTGCTTGAGTGCATTCGCGCGATCTCGCTTTCTCCACTTTACAAATTTTTTATTATTTATCTATTCCTGAGAGTTTATCTTATTTTTTATTTGTTTATTTAAATGAAGTCGACCAGTTGCCTGCCCTTCCTTCCATTATCCGTCACCGAGACAAACTGAACAAAGTTCTGAGGTCGACCTTGTAAAGATAAGGATTCAGGTCTGTCTGCTGTTTACCTTTGCTCCTGCGCGCACTGCCCTTCTCTCCATATTTATGTGTTTGTTTGTTTGTCTATCTAATCTTTTGGGTTTTTATTTCTAATGAGGTCGACCAGTTGTCTATTTATTATTTTTTTTACTACGCATCAAGCTGCGCTGCTTGTCTTTGCTCCTGTGTGCTCGCGCACTCTCGCCTTTTCCACTTATTTTTATATTTGATTTATTTTTGATTTATTTTGTCAATTTTAAAAAAAATACGCATCGTGCTGTGCTGTTTGTGTTTGCTTGAGTGCATTCGCGCGCTCTCGCTTTCTCCACTTTACAATTTTTTTGTTATTATTTATCTATTCCTGAGAGTTTATCTTATTTATTTGTTTATTTAAATGAAGTCGACCAGTTGCCTGCCCTTCCTTCCATTATCCGTCACCGAGACAAACTGAACAAAGTTCTGAGGTCGACCTTGTAAAGATAAGGATTCAGGTCTGTCTGCTGTTTACCTTTGCTCCTGCGCGCACTGCCCTTCTCTCCACATTTATGTGTTTGTTTGTTTGTCTATCTAATCTTTTGGGTTTTTATTTCTAATGAGGTCGACCAGTTGTCTATTTATTATTTTTTTTACTACGCATCAAGCTGCGCTGCTTGTCTTTGCTCCTGTGTGCTCGCGCACTCTCGCCTTTTCCACTTATTTTTATTTTTGATTTATTTTTGATTTATTTTGTCAATTTAAAAAAAAATACGCATCGTGCTGTGCTGTTTGTGTTTGCTTGAGTGCATTCGCGCGCTCTCGCTTTCTCCACTTTACAATTTTTTTGTTATTATTTATCTATTCCTGAGAGTTTATCTTATTTTTTCTTTGTTTATTTAAATGAAGTCGACCAGTTGCCTGCCCTTCCTTCCATTATCCGTCACCGAGACAAACTGAACAAAGTTCTGAGGTCGACCTTGTAAAGATAAGGATTCAGGTCTGTCTGCTGTTTACCTTTGCTCCTGCGCGCTCTGCCCTTCTCTCCACATTTATGTGTTTGTTTGTTTGTCTATCTAATCTTTTGGGTTTTTATTTCTAATGAGGTCGACCAGTTGTCTATTTATTATTTTTTTTACTACGCATCAAGCTGCGCTGCTTGTGTTTGCTCCTGTGTGCTCGCGCACTCTCGCCTTTTCCACTTATTTTTATTTTTGATTTATTTTGTCAATTTAAAAAAAAATACGCATCGTGCTGTGCTGTTTGTGTTTGCTTGAGTGCATTCGCGCGCTCTCGCTTTCTCCACTTTACAATTTTTTTGTTATTATTTATCTATTCCTGAGAGTTTATCTTATTTTTTATTTGTTTATTTAAATGAAGTCGACCAGTTGCCTGCCCTTCCTTCCATTATCCGTCACCGAGACAAACTGAACAAAGTTCTGAGGTCGACCTTGTAAAGATAAGGATTCAGGTCTGTCTGCTGTTTACCTTTGCTCCTGCGCGCACTGCCCTTCTCTCCACATTTATGTGTTTGTTTGTTTGTCTATCTAATCTTTTGGGTTTTTATTTCTAATGAGGTCGACCAGTTGTCTATTTATTATTTTTTTTACTACGCATCAAGCTGCGCTGCTTGTCTTTGCTCCTGTGTGCTCGCGCACTCTCGCCTTTTCCAGTTATTTTTATTTTTGATTTATTTTGTCAATTTTAAAAAAAAATACGCATCGTGCTGTGCTGTTTGTGTTTGCTTGAGTGCATTAGCGCGCTCTCTCTTTCTCCACTTTACAATTTTTTTGTTATTATTTATCTATTCCTGAGAGTTTATCTTATTTTTTATTTGTTTATTTAAATGAAGTCGACCAGTTGCCTGCCCTTCCTTCCATTATCCGTCACCGAGACAAACTGAACAAAGTTCTGAGGTCGACCTTGTAAAGATAAGGATTCAGGTCTGTCTGCTGTTTACCTTTGCTCCTGCTCGCACTGCCCTTCTCTCCACATTTATGTGTTTGTTTGTTTGTCTATCTAATCTTTTGGGTTTTTATTTCTAATGAGGTCGACCAGTTGTCTATTTATTATTTTTTTTACTACGCATCAAGCTGCGCTGCTTGTCTTTGCTCCTGTGTGCTCGCGCACTCTCGCCTTTTCCACTTATTTTTATTTTTGATTTATTTTGTCAATTAAAAAAAAATACGCATCGTGCTGTGCTGTTTGTGTTTGCTTGAGTGCATTCGCGCGCTCTCGCTTTCTCCACTTTACAATTTTTTTGTTATTATTTATCTATTCCTGAGAGTTTATCTTATTTTTTATTTGTTTATTTAAATGAAGTCGACCAGTTGCCTGCCCTTCCTTCCATTATCCGTCACCGAGACAAACTGAACAAAGTTCTGAGGTCGACCTTGTAAAGATAAGGATTCAGGTCTGTCTGCTGTTTACCTTTGCTCCTGCGCGCACTGCCCTTCTCTCCACATTTATGTGTTTGTTTGTTTGTCTATCTAATCTTTTGGGTTTTTATTTCTAATGAGGTCGACCAGTTGTCTATTTATTATTTTTTTTACTACGCATCAAGCTGCGCTGCTTGTCTTTGCTCCTGTGTGCTCGCGCACTCTCGCCTTTTCCACTTATTTTTATTTTTGATTTATTTTGTCAATTTAAAAAAAAATACGCATCGTGCTGTGCTGTTTGTGTTTGCTTGAGTGCATTCGCGCGCTCTCGCTTTCTCCACTTTACAATTTTTTTGTTATTATTTATCTATTCCTGAGAGTTTATCTTATTTTTTATTTGTTTATTTAAATGAAGTCGACCAGTTGCCTGCCCTTCCTTCCATTATCCGTCACCGAGACAAACTGAACAAAGTTGTGAGGTCGACCTTGTAAAGATAAGGATTCAGGTCTGTCTGCTGTTTACCTTTGCTCCTGCGCGCACTGCCCTTCTCTCCACATTTATGTGTTTGTTTGTTTGTCTATCTAATCTTTTGGGTTTTTATTTCTAATGAGGTCGACCAGTTGTCTATTTATTATTTTTTTTACTACGCATCAAGCTGCGCTGCTTGTGTTTGCTCCTGTGTGCTCGCGCACTCTCGCCTTTTCCACTTATTTTTATTTTTGATTTATTTTTGATATATTTTGTCAATTATAAAAAAAAATACGCATCGTGCTGTGCTGTTTGTGTTTGCTTGAGTGCATTCGCGCGATCTCGCTTTCTCCACTTTACAATTTTTTTGTTATTATTTATCTATTCCTGAGTTTATCTTATTTTTTGTTTGTTTATTTAAATGAAGTCGACCAGTTGCCTACCCTTCCTTCCATTATCCGTCACCGAGACAAACCGAACAAAGTTCTGAGGTCGACCTTGTAAAGATAAGGATTCAGGTCTGTCTGCTGTTTACCTTTTCTCCTGCGCGCACTGCCCTTCTCTCCACATTTATGTGTTTGTATGTTTGTGTATCTAATCTTTTGGGTTTTTATTTCTAATGAGGTCGACCAGTTGTCTATTTATTATTTTTTTTACTACGCATCAAGCTGCGCTGCTTGTGTTTGCTCCTGTGTGCTCGCGCACTCTCGCCTTTTCCACTTATTATTATTTTTGATTTATTTTTGATTTATTTTGTCAATTTAAAAAAAATACGCATCGTGCTGTGCTGTTTGTGTTTGCTTGAGTGCATTCGCGCGCTCTCGCTTTCTCCACTTTACAATTTTTTTGTTATTATTTATCTATTCCTGAGAGTTTATCTTATTTTTTATTTGTTTATTTAAATTAAGTCGACCAGTTGCCTGCCCTTCCTTCCATTATCCTTCACCGAGACAAACTGAACAAAGTTCTGAGGTCGACCTTGTAAAGATAAGGATTCAGGTCTGTCTGCTGTTTACCTTTGCTCCTGCGCGCACTGCCCTTCTCTCCACATTTATGTGTTTGTTTGTTTGTCTATCTAATCTTTTGGGTTTTTATTTCTAATGAGGTCGACCAGTTGTCTATTTATTATTTTTTTTACTACGCATCAAGCTGCGCTGCTTGTCTTTGCTCGTGTGTTCTCGCGCACTCTCGCCTTTTCCACTTATTTTATTTTTGATTTATTTTTGATTTATTTTGTCAATTTAAAAAAAATATGCTTCGTGCTGTGCTGTTTGTGTTTGCTGGAGTGCATTCGCGCGCTCTCGCTTTCTCCACTTTACAATGTTTTTGTAATTATTTATCTATTCCTGAGAGTTTATCTTATTTTTTATTTGTTTATTTAAATGAAGTCGAACAGTTGCCTGCCCTTCCTTCCATTATCCGTCACCGAGACAAACTGAACAAAGTTCTGAGGTCGACCTTGTAAAGATAAGGATTCAGGTCTGTCTGCTGTTTACCTTTGCTCCTGCTCGCACTGCCCTTCTCTCCACATTTATGTGTTTGTTTGTTTGTCTATCTAATCTTTTGGGTTTTTATTTCTAATGAGGTCGACCAGTTGTCTATTTACTATTTTTTTTACTACGCATCAAGCTGCGCTGCTTGTCTTTGCTCCTGTGTGCTCGAGCACTTTCGCCTTTTCCACTTATTTTTATTTATGATTTATTTTGTCAATTAAAAAAAAATACGCATCGTGCTGTGCTGTTTGTGTTTGCTTGAGTGCATTCGCGCGCTCTCGCTTTCTCCACTTTACAATTTTTTTTGTTATTATTTATCTATTCCTGAGAGTTTATCTTATTTTTTATTTGTTTATTTAAATGAAGTCGACCAGTTGCCTGCCCTTCCTTCCATTATCCGTCACCGAGACAAACTGAACAAAGTTCTGAGGTCGAACTTGTAAAGATAAGGATTCAGGTCTGTCTGCTGTTTACCTTTGCTCCTGCGCGCACTGCCCTTCTCTCCACATTTATGTGTTTGTTTGTTTGTCTATCTAATCTTTTGGGTTTTTATTTCTAATGAGGTCGACCAGTTGTCTATTTATTATTTTTTTTACTACGCATCAAGCTGCGCTGCTTGTCTTTGCTCCTGTGTGCTCGCGCACTCTCGCCTTTTCCACTTATTTTTATTTTTGATTTATTTTGTCAATTTAAAAAAAAATACGCATCGTGCTGTGCTGTTTGTGTTTGCTTGAGTGCATTCGCGCGCTCTTGCTTTCTCCACTTTACAAATTTTTTTATTATTTATCTATTCCTGAGAGTTTATCTTATTTTTTATTTGTTTATTTAAATGAAGTCGACCAGTTGCCTGCCCTTCCTTCCATTATCCGTCACCGAGACAAACTGAACAAAGTTGTGAGGTCGACCTTGTAAAGATAAGGATTCAGGTCTGTCTGCTGTTTACCTTTGCTCCTGCGCGCACTGCCCTTCTCTCCACATTTATGTGTTTGTTTGTTTGTCTATCTAATCTTTTGGGTTTTTATTTCTAATGAGGTCGACCAGTTGTCTATTTATTATTTTTTTTACTACGCATCAAGCTGCGCTGCTTGTCTTTGCTCCTGTGTGCTCGCGCACTCTCGCCTTTTCCACTTATTTTTATTTTTGATTTATTTTTGATTTATTTTGTCAATTTAAAAAAAAAATACGCATCGTGCTGTGCTGTTTGTGTTTGCTTCAGTGCATTCGCGCGATCTCGCTTTCTCCACTTTACAAATTTTTTATTATTTATCTATTCCTGAGAGTTTATCTTATTTTTATTTGTTTATTTAAATGAAGTCGACCAGTTGCCTGCCCTTCCTTCCATTATCCGTCACCGAGACAAACTGAACAAAGTTCTGAGGTCGACCTTGTAAAGATAAGGATTCAGGTCTGTCTGCTGTTTACCTTTGCTCCTGCGCGCACTGCCCTTCTCTCCATATTTATGTGTTTGTTTGTTTGTCTATCTAATCTTTTGGGTTTTTATTTCTAATGAGGTCGACCAGTTGTCTATTTATTATTTTTTTTACTACGCATCAAGCTGCGCTCCTTGTCTATGCTCCTGTGTGCTCGCGAACTCTCGCCTTTTCCACTTATTTTTATATTTGATTTATTTTTGATTTATTTTGTCAATTTTAAAAAAAATACGCATCGTGCTGTGCTGTTTGTGTTTGCTTGAGTGCATTCGCGCGCTCTCGCTTTCTCCACTTTACAATTTTTTTGTTATTATTTATCTATTCCTGAGAGTTTATCTTATTTTTTGTTTATTTAAATTTGGTCGACCAGTTGCCTGCCCTTCCTTCCATTATCCGTCACCGAGACAAACTGAACAAAGTTCTGAGGTCGACCTTGTAAAGATAAGGATTCAGGTCTGTCTGCTGTTTACCTTTGCTCCTGCGCGCTCTGCCCTTCTCTCCACATTTATGTGTTTGTTTGTTTGTCTATCTAATCTTTTGGGTTTTTATTTCTAATGAGGTCGACCAGTTGTCTATTTATTATTTTTTTTACTACGCATCAAGCTGCGCTGCTTGTCTTTGCTCCTGTGTGCTCGCGCACTCTCGCCTTTTCCACTTATTTTTATTTTTGATTTATTTTTGATTTATTTTGTCAATTTAAAAAAAAATACGCATCGTGCTGTGCTGTTTGTGTTTGCTTGAGTGCATTCGCGCGCTCTCGCTTTCTCCACTTTACAATGTTTTTGTTATTATTTATCTATTCCTGAGAGTTTATCTTATTTTTTCTTTGTTTATTTAAATGAAGTCGACCAGTTGCCTGCCCTTCCTTCCATTATCCGTCACCGAGACAAACTGAACAAAGTTCTGAGGTCGACCTTGTAAAGATAAGGATTCAGGTCTGTCTGCTGTTTACCTTTGCTCCTGCGCGCTCTGCCCTTCTCTCCACATTTATGTGTTTGCTTGTTTGTCTATCTAATCTTTTGGGTTTTTATTTCTAATGAGGTCGACCAGTTGTCTATTTATTATTTTTTTTACTACGCATCAAGCTGCGCTGCTTGTGTTTGCTCCTGTGTGCTCGCGCACTCTCGCCTTTTCCACTTATTTTTATTTTTGATTTATTTTGTCAATTAAAAAAAAATACGCATCGTGCTGTGCTGTTTGTGTTTGCTTGAGTGCATTGGCGCGCTCTCTCTTTCTCCACTTTACAATTTTTTTGTTATTATTTAACTATTCCTGAGAGTTTATCTTATTTTTTATTTGTTTATTTAAATGAAGTCGACCAGTTGCCTGCCCTTCCTTCCATTATCCGTCACCGAGACAAACTGAACAAAGTTCTGAGGTCGACCTTGTAAAGATAAGGATTCAGGTCTGTCTGCTGTTTACCTTTGCTCCTGCGCACACTGCCCTTCTCTCCACAATTATGTGTTTGTTTGTTTGTCTATCTAATCTTTTGGGTTTTTATTTCTAATGAGGTCGACCAGTTGTCTATTTATTATTTTTTTTACTACGCATCACGCTGCGCTGCTTGTCTTTGCTCCTGTGTGCTCGCGCACTCTCGCCTTTTCCAGTTATTTTTATTTTTGATTTATTTTGTCAATTTTAAAAAAAAATACGCATCGTGCTGTGCTGTTTGTGTTTGCTTGAGTGCATTAGCGCGCTCTCGCTTTCTCCACTTTACAATTTTTTTGTTATTATTTATCTATTCCTGAGAGATTTGTTTATTTAAATGAAGTCGACCAGTTGCCTGCCCTTCCTTCCATTATCCGTCACCGAGACAAACTGAACAAAGTTCTGAGGTCGACCTTGTAAAGATAAGGATTCAGGTCTGTCTGCTGTTTACCTTTGCTCCTGCTCGCACTGCCCTTCTCTCCACATTTATGTGTTTGTTTGTTTGTCTATCTAATCTTTTGGGTTTTTATTTCTAATGAGGTCGACCAGTTGTCTATTTACTATTTTTTTTACTACGCATCAAGCTGCGCTGCTTGTCTTTGCTCCTGTGTGCTCGAGCACTTTCGCCTTTTCCACTTATTTTTATTTATGATTTATTTTGTCAATTAAAAAAAATACGCATCGTGCTGTGCTGTTTGTGTTTGCTTGAGTGCATTCGCGCGCTCTCGCTTTCTCCACTTTACAATTTTTTTTGTTATTATTTATCTATTCCTGAGAGTTTATCTTATTTTTTATTTGTTTATTTAAATGAAGTCGACCAGTTGCTTGCCCTTCCTTCCATTATCCGTCACCGAGACAAACTGAACAAAGTTCTGAGGTCGAACTTGTAAAGATAAGGATTCAGGTCTGTCTGCTGTTTACCTTTGCTCCTGCGCGCACTGCCCTTCTCTCCACATTTATGTGTTTGTTTGTTTGTCTATCTAATCTTTTGGGTTTTTATTTCTAATGAGGTCGACCAGTTGTCTATTTATTATTTTTTTTACTACGCATCAAGCTGCGCTGCTTGTCTTTGCTCCTGTGTGCTCGCGCACTCTCGCCTTTTCCACTTATTTTTATTTTTGATTTATTTTGTCAATTTAAAAAAAAATACGCATCGTGCTGTGCTGTTTGTGTTTGCTTGAGTGCATTCGCGCGCTCTTGCTTTCTCCACTTTACAAATTTTTTTATTATTTATCTATTCCTGAGAGTTTATCTTATTTTTTATTTGTTTATTTAAATGAAGTCGACCAGTTGCCTGCCCTTCCTTCCATTATCCGTCACCGAGACAAACTGAACAAAGTTGTGAGGTCGACCTTGTAAAGATAAGGATTCAGGTCTGTCTGCTGTTTACCTTTGCTCCTGCGCGCACTGCCCTTCTCTCCACATTTATGTGTTTGTTTGTTTGTCTATCTAATCTTTTGGGTTTTTATTTCTAATGAGGTCGACCAGTTGTCTATTTATTATTTTTTTTACTACGCATCAAGCTGCGCTGCTTGTCTTTGCTCCTGTGTGCTCGCGCACTCTCGCCTTTTCCACTTATTTTTATTTTTGATTTATTTTTGATTTATTTTGTCAATTTAAAAAAAAAATACGCATCGTGCTGTGCTGTTTGTGTTTGCTTCAGTGCATTCGCGCGATCTCGCTTTCTCCACTTTACAAATTTTTTATTATTTATCTATTCCTGAGAGTTTATCTTATTTTTATTTGTTTATTTAAATGAAGTCGACCAGTTGCCTGCCCTTCCTTCCATTATCCGTCACCGAGACAAACTGAACAAAGTTCTGAGGTCGACCTTGTAAAGATAAGTATTCAGGTCTGTCTGCTGTTTACCTTTGCTCCTGCGCGCACTGCCCTTCTCTCCACATTTATGTGTTTGTTTGTTTGTCTATCTAATCTTTTGGGTTTTTATTTCTAATGAGGTCGACCAGTTGTCTATTTATTATTTTTTTTACTACGCATCAAGCTGCGCTGCTTGTCTATGCTCCTGTGTGCTCGCGCACTCTCGCCTTTTCCACTTATTTTTATTTTTGATTTATTTTTGATTTATTTTGTCAATTTAAAAAAAAATACACATCGTGCTGTGCTGTTTGTGTTTGCTTGAGTGCATTCGCGCGCTCTCGCTTTCTCCACTTTACAATTTTTTTGTTATTATTTATCTATTCCTGAGAGTTTATCTTATTTTTTGTTTATTTAAATTCAGTCGACCAGTTGCCTGCCCTTCCTTCCATTATCCGTCACCGAGACAAACTGAACAAAGTTCTGAGGTCGACCTTGTAAAGATAAGGATTCAGGTCTGTCTGCTGTTTACCTTTGCTCCTGCGCGCTCTGCCCTTCTCTCCACATTTATGTGTTTGTTTGTTTGTCTATCTAATCTTTTGGGTTTTTATTTCTAATGAGGTCGACCAGTTGTCTATTTATTATTTTTTTTACTACGCATCAAGCTGCGCTGCTTGTCTTTGCTCCTGTGTGCTCGCGCTCTCTCGCCTTTTCCACTTATTTTTATTTTTGATTTATTTTGGATTTATTTTGTCAATTTAAAAAAAATACGCATCGTGCTGTGCTGTTTGTGTTTGCTTGAGTGCATTCGCGCTCTCGCTTTCTCCACTTTACAATTTTTTGTTATTATTTATCTATTCCTGAGAGTTTATGTTTTTTTTTATTTGTTTATTTAAATGAAGTCGACCAGTTGCCTGCCCTTCCTTCCATTATCCGTCACCGAGACAAACTGAACAAAGTTCTGAGGTCGACCTTGTAAAGATAAGGATTCAGGTCTGTCTGCTGTTTACCTTTGCTCCTGCGCGCACTGCCCTTCTCTCCACATTTATGTGTTTGTTTGTTTGTCTATCTAATCTTTTGGGTTTTTATTTCTAATGAGGTAGACCAGTTGTCTATTTATTATTTTTTTAATACGCATCAAGCTGCGCTGCTTGTCTTTGCTCCTGTGTGCTCGCACACTCTCGCCTTTTCCACTTATTTTTATTTTTGATTTATTTTTTCAATTAAAAAAAAATACGCATCGTGCTGTGCTGTTTGTGTTTGCTTGAGTGCATTCGCGCGCTCTCGCTTTCTCCACTTTACAATTTTTTTGTTATTATTTATCTATTCCTGAGAGTTTATCTTATTTTTTATTTGTTTATTCAAATGAAGTCGACCATTTGCCTGCCCTTCCTTCCATTATCCGTCACCGAGACAAACTGAACAAAGTTCTGAGGTCGACCTTGTAAAGATAAGGATTCAGGTCTGTCTGCTGTTTACCTTTGCTCCTGCGCGCACTGCCCTTCTCTCCACATTTATGTGTTTGTTTGTTTGTCTATCTAATCTTTTGGGTTTTTATTTCTAATGAGGTCGACCAGTTGTCTATTTATTTTTTTTTACTACGCATCAAGCTTCGCTGCTTGTCTTTGCTCCTGTGTGCTCGCGCACTCTCGCCTTTTCCACTTATTTTTATTTTTGATTTATTTTTGATTTATTTTGTCAATATAAAAAAAAATACGCATCGTGCTGTGCTGTTTGTGTTTACTTGAGTGCATTCGCGCGCTCTCGCTTTCTCCACTTTTCAATTTTTTTTGTTATTATTTATCTATTCCTGAGAGTTTATCTTATTTTTTATTTGTTTATTTAAATGAAGTCGACCAGTTGCCTGCCCTATCTTCCATTATCCGTCACCGAGACAAACTGAACAAAGTTCTGAGGTCGACCTTGTAAAGATAAGGATTCAGGTCTGTCTGCTGTTTACCTTTGCTCCTGCGCGCACTGCCCTTCTCTCCACATTTATGTGTTTGTTTGTTTGTCTATCTAATCTTTTGTGTTTTTATTTCTAATGAGGTCGACCAGTTGTCTATTTATTATTTTTTTAATACGCATCAAGCTGCGCTGCTTGTCTTTGCTCCTGTGTGGTCGCGCACTCTCGCCTTTTCCACTTATTTTTATTTTTGATTTATTTTTGATTTATTTTGTCAATTTAAAAAAAAATTCGCATCGTGCTGTGCTGTTTGTGTTTGCTTGAGTGCATTCGCGCGCTCTCGCTTTCTCCACTTTACAATTTTTTTGTTATTATTTATCTATTCCTGAGAGTTTATCTTATTTTTTATTTGTTTATTTAAATGAAGTCGACCAGTTGCCTGCCCTTCCTTCCATTATCCGTCACCGAGACAAACTGAACAAAGTTCTGAGGTCGACCTTGTAAAGATAAGGATTCAGGTCTGTCTGCTGTTTACCTTTGCTCCTTCCCGCACTACCCTTCTCTCCACATTTATGTGTTTGTTTGTTTGTCTATCTAAACTTTTGGGTTTTTATTTCTAATGAGGTCGACCAGTTATCTATTTATTATTTTTTTTACTACGCATCAAGCTGCGCTGCTTGTCTTTGCTCCTTTGTGCTCGCGCACTCTCGCCTTTTCCACTTATTTTTATTTTTGATTTATTTTGTCAATTTAAAAAAAAACGCATCGTGCTGTGCTGTTTGTGTTTGCTTGATTGCATTCGCGCGCTCTCGCTTTCTCCAATTTACAATTTTTTTGTTATTATTTATCTATTCCTGAGAGTTTATCTTATATTTCATTTGTTTATTTAAATGAAGTCGACCAGTTGCCTGACCTTCCTTCCATTATCCGTCACCGAGACAAACTGAACCAAGTTCTGAGGTCGACCTTGTAAAGATAAGGATTCAGGTCTGTCTGCTGTTTACCTTTGCTCCTGCGCGCACTGCCCTTCTCTCCACATTTATGTGTTTGTTTGTTTGTCTATCTAATCTTTTGGGTTTTTATTTCTAATGAGGTCGACCAGTTGTCTATTTATTATTTTTTTTACTACGCATCAAGCTGCGCTGCTTGTCTTTGCTCCTGTGTGCTCGCGCCCTCTCGCCTTTTCCACTTATTTTTATTTTTGATTTATTTTGTCAATTTAAAAAAAAATACGCATCGTGCTGTGCTGTTTGTGTTTGCTTGAGTGCATTCGCGCGCTCTCGCTTTCTCCACTTTACAATTTTTTTGTTATTATTTATCTATTCCTGAGAGTTTATCTTATTTTTTATTTGTTTATTTAAATGAAGTCGACCAGTTGCCTGCCCTTCCTTACATTATCCGTCACCGAGACAAACTGAACAAAGTTCTGAGGTCGACCTTGTAAAGATAAGGATTCAGGTCTGTCTGCTGTTTACCTTTGCTCCTGCCCGCACTGCCCTTTGCTCCACATTTATGTGTTTGTTTGTTTGTCTATCTAATCTTTTGGGTTTTTATTTCTAATGAGGTCGACCAGTTATCTATTTATTATTTTTTTTACTACGCATCAAGCTGCGCGGCTTGTCTTTGCTCCTGTGTGCTCGCGCACTCTCGCCTTTTCCACTTACTTTTATTTTTGATTTATTTTGTCAATTTAAAAAAAAATACGCATCGTGCTGTGCTGTTTGTGTTTGCTTGAGTGCATTCGCGCGCTCTCGCTTTCTCCACTTTACAATTTTTTTGTTATTATTTATCTATTCCTGAGAGTTTATCTTATTTTTTATTTGTTTATTTAAATGAAGTCGACCAGTTGCCTGCCCTTCCTTCCATTATCCGTCACCGAGACAAACTGAACAAAGTTCTGAGGTCGACCTTGTAAAGATAAGGATTCAGGTCTGTCTGCTGTTTACCTTTGCTCCTGCGCGCACTGCCCTTCTCTCCACATTTATGTGTTTGTTTGTTTGTCTATCTAATCTTTTGGGTTTTTATTTCTAATGTGGTCGACCAGTTATCTATTTATTATTTTTTTTACTACGCATCAAGCTGCGATGCTTGTCTTTGCTCCTGTGTGCTCGCGCACTCTCGCCTTTTCCACTTATTTTTACCTTTGTTTTATTTATGATTTATTTTGTCAATTTAAAAAAAATACGCATCGTGCTGTGCTGTTTGTGTTTGCTTGAGTGCATTCGCGCGATCTCGCTTTCTCCACTTTACAATTTTTTTGTTATTATTTATCTATTCCTGAGAGTTTATCTTATTTTTTATTTGTTTATTTAAATGAAGTCGACCAGTTGCCTGCCCTTCCTTCCATTATCCATCACCGAGACAAACTGAACAAAGTTCTGAGGTCGACATTGTAAAGATAAGGTTTCAGGTCTGTCTGCTGTTTACCTTTGCTCCTGCGCGCACTGCCCTTCTCTCCACATTTATGTGTTTGTTTGTTTGTCTATCTAATCTTTTGGGTTTTTATTTCTAATGACTTCGACCAGTTATCTATTTATTATTTTTTTTACTACGCATCAAGCAGCGCTGCTTGTCTTTGCTCCTGTGTGCTCGCGCACTCTCGCCTTTTCCACTTATTTTTATTTTTGATTTATTTTGTCAATCTTAAAAACAATACGCATCGTGCTGTGCTGTTTGTGTTTGCTTGAGTGCACTCGCGCGCTCTCGCTTTCTCCACTTTAAAATTTTTTTTGTTATTATTTATCTATTCCTGAGAGTTTATCTTATTTTTTATTTCTTTATTTAAATGAAGTCGACCAGTTGCCTGCCCTTCCTTCCATTATCCGTCACCGAGACAAACTGAACAAAGTTCTGAGGTCGACCTTGTAAAGATAAGGATTCAGGTCTGTCTGCTGTTTACCTTTGCTCCTGCGCGCACTGCCCTTCTCTCCACATTTATGTGTTTGTTTGTTTGTCTATCTAATCTTTTGGGTTTTTATTTCTAATGAGGTCGACCAGTTGTCTATTTATTATTTTTTTTACTACGCATCAAGCTGCGCTGCTTGTCTTTGCTCCTGTGTGCTTGCGCACTCTCGTCTTTTCCACTTATTTTTATTTTTGATTTATTTTTGATTTATTTTGTCAATTTAAAAAAAATACGCATCGTGCTGTGCTGTTTGTGTTTGCTTGAGTGCATTCGCGCGCTCTCGCTTTCTCCACTTTACAAATTTTTTTATTATTTATCTATTCCTGAGAGTTTATCTTATTTTTATTTGTTTATTTAAATGAAGTCGACCAGTTGCCTGCCCTTCCTTCCATTTTCCGTCACCGAGACAAACTAAACAAAGTTCTGAGGTCGACCTTGTAAAGATATGGATTCAGGTCTGTCTGCTGTTTGCCTTTGCTCCTGCGCGCACTGCCCTTCTCTCCACATTTATGTGTTTGTTTGTTTGTCTATCTAATCTTTTGGGTTTTTATTTCTAATGAGGTCGACCAGTTGTCTATTTATTATTTTTTTTACTGCGCATCAAGCTGCGCTGCTTGTCTATGCTCCTGTGTGCTCGCGCACTCTCGCCTTTTCCACTTATTTTTATTTTTGATTTATTTTTGATTTATTTTGTCAATTAAAAAAAAATACGCATCGTGCTGTGCTGTTTGTGTTTGCTTGAGTGCATTCGCGCGCTCTCGCTTTCTCCACTTTACAATTTTTTTGTTATTATTTATCTATTCCTGAGAGTTTATCTTCTTTTTTGTTTATTTAAATTCAGTCGACCAGTTGCCTGCCCTTCCTTCCATTATCCGTCACCGAGACAAACTGAACAAAGTTCTGAGGTCGACCTTGTAAAGATAAGGATTCAGGTCTGTCTGCTGTTTACCTTTGCTCCTGCGCGCTCTGCCCTTCTCTCCACATTTATGTGTTTGTTTGTTTGTCTATCTAATCTTTTGGGTTTTTATTTCTAATGAGGTCGACCAGTTGTCTATTTATTATTTTTTTTACTACGCATCAAGCTGCGCTGCTTGTCTTTGCTCCTGTGTGCTCGCGCACTCTCGCCTTTTCCACTTATTTTTATTTTTGATTTTTTTTTATTTATTTTGTCAATTTAAAAAAAATACGCATCGTGCTGTGCTGTTTGTGTTTGCTTGAGTGCATTCGCGCGCTCTCGCTTTCTCCACTTTACAATTTTTTGTTATTATTTATCTATTCCTGAGAGTTTATGTTATTTTTTATTTGTTTATTTAAATGAAGTCGACCAGTTGCCTGCCCTTCCTTCCATTATCCGTCACCGAAACAAACTGAACAAAGTTCTGAGGTCGACCTTGTAAAGATAAGGATTCAGGTCTGTCTGCTGTTTACCTTTGATCCTGCGCGCACTGCCCTTCTCTCCACATTTATGTGTTTGTTTGTTTGTCTATCTAATCTTTTGGGTTTTTATTTCTAATGAGGTCGACCAGTTATCTATTTATTATTTTTTTTTACTACGCATCAAGCTGCGATGCTTGTCTTTGCTCCTTTGTGCTCGCGCACTCTCGCCTTTTCCACTTATTTTTATTTTTGATTTATTTTGTCAATTTAAAAAAAAATACGCATCGTGCTGTGCTGTTTGTTTGCTTGAGTGCATTCGCGCGCTCTCGCTTTCTCCACTTTACAATTTTTTTGTTATTATTTATCTATTCCTGAGAGTTTATCTTATTTTTTATTTGTTTATTTAAATGAAGTCGACCAGTTGCCTGCCCTTCCTTCCATTATCCGTCACCGAGACAAACTGAACAAAGTTCTGAGGTCGACCTTGTAAAGATAAGGATTCAGGTCTGTCTGCTGTTTACCTTTGCTCCTGCGCGCACTGCCCTTCTCTCCACATTTATGTGTTTGTTTGTTTGTCTATCGAATCGTTTGGGTTTTTATTTCTAATGAGGTCGACCAGTTGTCTATTTATTATTTTTTTTACTACGCATCAAGCTGCGCTGCTTGTCTTTGCTCCTGTGTGCTCGCGCACTCTCGCCTTTTCCACTTGTTTTTATTTTTGATTTATTTTTGATTTATTTTGTCAATTTAAAAAAAATTACGCATCGTGCTGTGCTGTTTGTGTTTGCTTGAGTGCATTCCCGCGCTCTCGCTTTCTCCACTTTACAATTTTTTTGTTATTATTTATCTATTCCTGAGAGTTTATCTTATTTTTTATTTGTTTATTTAAATGAAGTCGACCAGTTGCCTGCACTTCCTTCCATTATCCGTCACCTAGACAAACTGAACAAAGTTCTGAGGTCGACCTTGTAAAGATAAGGATTCAGGTCTGTCTGCTGTTTACCTTTGCTCCTGCGCGCACTGCCCTCCTCTCCACATTTATGTGTTTGTTTGTTTGTCTATCGAATCGTTTGGGTTTTTATTTCTAATGAGGTCGACCAGTTGTCTATTTATTATTTTTTTGACTACGCATCAAGCTGCGCTGCTTGTCTTTGCTCCTGTGTGCTCGCGCACTCTCGCATTTTCCACTTGTTTTTATTTTTGATTTATTTTTGATTTATTTTGTCAATTTTAAAAAAAAATTCGCATCGTGCTGTGCTGTTTGTGTTTGCTTGAGTGCATTAGCGCGCTCTCGCTTTCTCCACTTTACAATTTTTTTGTTATTATTTATCTATTCCTAGAGTTTATCTTATTTTTTATTTGTTTATTTAAATGAAGTCGACCAGTTGCCTGCCCTTCCTTCCATTATCCGTCACCGAGACAAACTGAACAAAGTTCTGAGGTCGACCTTGTAAAGATAAGGATTCAGATCTGTCTGCTGTTTACCTTTGCTCCTGCGCGCACTGCCCATCTCTCCACATTTATGTGTTTGTTTGTTTGTCTATCTAATCTTTTGGGTTTTTATTTCTAATGAGGTCGACCAGTTTTCTATTTATTATTTTTTTTACTACGCATCAAGCTGCGCTGCTTGTTTGCTCCTGTGTGCTCGCGCACTCTCGCCTTTTCCACTTATTTTTATTTTTGATTTATTTTTGATTTATTTTGTCAATTTAAAAGAAAATACGTATCATGCTGTGCTGTTTGTGTTTGCTTGAGTGCATTCGCGCGCTCTTGCTTTCTCCACTTTACAATTTTTTT
Organism: Perognathus longimembris pacificus; assembly: GCF_023159225.1. Classification (NCBI taxonomy): domain Eukaryota; kingdom Metazoa; phylum Chordata; class Mammalia; order Rodentia; family Heteromyidae; genus Perognathus; species Perognathus longimembris. Next base: position 47,897 of record NW_025957608.1, read on the forward strand.
GTTATTATTTATCTATTCCTGAGAGTTTATCTTATTATTTTTTGTTTATTTAAATGAAGTCGACCAGTTGCCTGCCCTTCCTTCCATTATCCGTCACCGAGACAAACTGAACAAAGTTCTGAGGTCGACCTTGTAAAGATAAGGATTCAGGTCTGTCTGCTGGTTACCTTTGCTCCTGCGCGCACTGCCCATCTCTCCACATTTATGTGTTTGTTTGTTTGTCTATCTAATCTTTTGGGTTTTTATTTCTAATGAGGTCGACCAGTTTTCTATTTATTATTTTTTTTACTACGCATCAAGCTGCGCTGCTTGTTTGCTCCTGTGTGCTCGCGCACTCTCGCCTTTTCCACTTATTTTTATTTTTGATTTATTTTTGATTTATTTTGTCAATTTAAAAGAAAATACGTATCATGCTGTGCTGTTTGTGTTTGCTTGAGTGCATTCGCGCGCTCTTGCTTTCTCCACTTTACAATTTTTTTGTTATTATTTATCTATTCCTGAGAGTTTATCTTATTATTTTTTGTTTATTTAAATGAAGTCGACCAGTTGCCTGCCCTTCCTTCCATTATCCGTCACCGAGACAAACTGAACAAAGTTCTGAGGTCGACCTTGTAAAGATAAGGATTCAGGTCTGTCTGCTGGTTACCTTTGCTCCTGCGCGCCCTGCCCTTCTCTCCACATTTATGTGTTTGTTTGTTTGTCTATCTAATCTTTTGGGTTTTTATTTCTAATGAGGTCGACCAGTTGTCTATTTATTATTTTTTTTACTACGCATCAAGCTGCGCTGCTTGTCTTTGCTCCTGTGTGCTCGCGCACTCTCGCCTTTTCCACTTATTTTTATTTTTGATTTATTTTTGATTTATTTTGTCAATTTAAAAAAAAATACGCATCGTGCTGTGCTGTTTGTGTTTGCTTGAGTGCATTCGCGCTCTCTCGCTTTCTCCACTTTACAATGTTTTTGTTATTATTTATCTATTCCTGAGAGTTTATCTTATTTTTTATTTGTTTATTTAAATGAAGTCGACCAGTTGCCTGCCCTTCCTTCATTATCCGTCACCGAGACAAACTGAACAAATTTCTGAGGTCGACCTTGTAAAGATAAGGATTCAGGTCTGTCTGCTGTTTACCTTTGCTCCTGCGCGCACTGCCCTTCTCTCCACATTTATGTGTTTGTTTGTTTGTCTATCTAATCTTTTGGGTTTTTATTTCTAATGAGGTCGACCAGTTGTCTATTTATTATTTTTTTACTACGCATCAAGCTGCGCTGCTTGTCTTTCCTCCTGTGTGATCGCGCAATCTCGCCTTTTCCACTGATTTTTATTTTGATTTATTTTGTCAATTTAAAAAAAAATACGCATCGTGCTGTGCTGTTTGTGTTTGCTTGAGTGCATTCGCGCGCTCTCCATTTCTCCACTTTACAATTTTTTTGTTATTATTTATCTATTCCTGAGAGTTTATCTTATTTTTTATTTGTTTATTTAAATGAAGTCGACCAGTTGCCTTCCCTTCCTTCCATTATCCGTCACCGAGACAAAGTGAACAAAGTTCAGAGTTCGACCTTGTAAAGATAAGTATTCAGGTCTGTCTGCTGTTTACCTTTGCTCCTGCGCGCACTGCCCTTCTCTCCACATTTTTGTGTTTGTTTGTTCGTCTATCTAATCTTTTGGGTTTTTATTTCTAATGAGGTCGACCAGTTGTGTATTTATTATTTTTTTTACTACGCATCAAGCTGCGCTGCTTGTCTTTGCTCCTGTGTGCTCGCGCACTCTTGCCTTTTCCACTTATTTTTATCTTTGATTTATTTTTGATATATTTTGTCAATTTAAAAAAAAATAGGCATCGTGCTGTGCTGTTTGTGTTTGCTTGAGTGCATTCGCGCGCTCTCGCTTTCTCCACTTTACAATTTTTTTGTTATTAATTATCTATTTCTGAGAGTTTATCTTATTTTTTATTTGTTTATTTAAATGAAGTCGACCAGTTGCCTGCCCTTCCTTCCATTATCCGTCACCGAGACAAACTGAACAAAGTTCTGAGGTCGACCTTGTAAAGATAAGGATTCAGGTCTGTCTGCTGTTTACCTTTGCTCCTGCGCGCACTGCCCTTCTCTCCACATTTATGTGTTTGTTTGTTTGTCTATCGAATCGTTTGGGTTTTTATTTCTAATGAGGTCGACCAGTTGTCTATTTATTATTTTTTTTACTACGCATCAAGCTGCGCTGCTTGTCTTTGCTCCTGTGTGCTCGCGCACTCTCGCCTTTTCCACTTGTTTTTATTTTTGATTTATTTTTGATTTATTTTGTCAATTTAAAAAAAATTACGCATCGTGCTGTGCTGTTTGTGTTTGCTTGAGTGCATTCCCGCGCTCTCGCTTTCTCCACTTTACAATTTTTTTGTTATTATTTATCTATTCCTGAGAGTTTATCTTATTTTTTATTTGTTTATTTAAATGAAGTCGACCAGTTGCCTGCACTTCCTTCCATTATCCGTCACCTAGACAAACTGAACAAAGTTCTGAGGTCGACCTTGTAAAGATAAGGATTCAGGTCTGTCTGCTGTTTACCTTTGCTCCTGCGCGCACTGCACTTCTCTCCACATTTATGTGTTTGTTTGTTTGTCTATCGAATCGTTTGGGTTTTTATTTCTAATGAGGTCGACCAGTTGTCTATTTATTATTTTTTTGACTACGCATCAAGCTGCGCTGCTTGTCTTTGCTCCTGTGTGCTCGCGCACTCCCGCATTTTCCACTTGTTTTTATTTTTGATTTATTTTTGATTTATTTTGTCAATTTAAAAAAAAATACGCAGCATGCTGTGCTGTTTGTGTTTGCTTGAGTCCATTCGCGCGCTCTCGCTTTCTCCACTTTACAATTTTTTTGTTATTATTTATCTATTCCTGAGAGTTTATCTTATTTTTTTTGTTTATTTAAATGAAGTCGACCAGTTGCCTGCCCTTCCTTCCATTATCCGTCACCGAGACAAACTGAACAAAGTTCTGAGGTCGACCTTGTAAAGATAAGGATTCAGGTCTGTCTGCTGTTTACCTTTGCTCCTGCGCGCACTGCCCTTCTCTCCCCATTTATGTGTTTGTTTGTTTATCTATCTAATCTTTTGGGTTTTTATTTCTAATGAGGTCGACCAGTTGTCTATTTATTATTTTTTTTACTACGCATCAAGCTGCGCTGCTTGTCTTTGCTCCTGTGTGCTCGCGCACTCTCGCCTTTTCCACTTATTTTATTTTTGATTTATTTTTGATATATTTTGTAAATTTTAAAAAAATACGCATCGTGCTGTGCTGTTTGTGTTTGCTTGAGTGCATTCCCGCGCTCTCGCTTTCTCCACTTTACAATTTTTTGTTATTATTTATCTATTCCTGAGAGTTTATCTTATTTTTTTTGTTTATTTAAATGAAGTCGACCAGTTGCCTGCCCTTCCTTCCTTTATCCGTCACCTAGACAAACTGAACAAAGTTCTGAGGTCGACCTTGTAAAGATAAGGATTCAGGTCTGTCTGCTGTTTACCTTTGCTCCTGCGCGCACTGCCCTTCTCTCCACATTTATGTGTTTGTTTGTTTGTCTATCTAATCTTTTGGGTTTTTATTTCTAATGAGGTCTACCAGTTGTCTATTTATTATTTTTTTTACTACGCATCAAGCTTCGCTGCTTGTCTTTGCTCCTGTGTGCTCACGCACTCTCGCCTT
>NW_025957609.1:0-38124 GCF_023159225.1 Perognathus longimembris pacificus
AAAGACAAGCAGCGCAGCTTGATGCGTAGTAAAAAAATAATAAATAGACAACTGGTCGACCTCATTAGAAATAAAAACCCAAAAGATTAGATAGACAAACAAACAAACACATAAATGTGGAGAGAAGGGCAGTGCGAGCAGGAGCAAAGGTAAACAGCATACAGACCTGAATCCTTATCTTTACGAGGTCGACCTCAGAACTTTGTTCAGTTTGTCTCGGTGACGGATAATGGAAGGAAGGTCAGGCAACGGGTCGACTTCATTTAAATAAACAAATAAAAAATAAGATAAACTCTCAGGAATAGAAAATAATAACAAAAACATTGTAAAGTGGAGAAAGCGAGAACGCGCGAATGCACTCAAGCAAACACAAACAGCACAGCACGATGCGTATTTTTTTTAAATTGACAAAATAAATAAAAAATAAATCAAAAATAAAAATTAGTGGAAAAGGCGAGAGTGCGCGAGCACACAGGAGCAAAGACAAGCAGCGCAGCTTGATGCGTACTAAAAAAAAATAATAAATAGACAACTGGTCGACCTCATTAGAAATAAAAACCCAAAAGATTAGATAGACAAACAAACAAACACATAAATGTGGAGAGAAGGGCAGTGCGGGCAGGAGCAAAGGTAAACAGCAGACAGACCTGAATCCTTATCTTTACAAGGTTGACCTCAGAACTTTGTTCAGTTTGTCTCGGTGACGGATAATGGAAAGAAGGGCAGGCAACTGGTCGACTTCATTAAATAAACAAATAAAAAATAAGATAAACTCTCAGGAATAGATAAATAGTAACAAAAAAATTGTAAAGTGGAGAAAGCGAGAGCGCGCGAATGCACTCAAGCAAACACAAACAGCACAGCACGATGCGTATTTTTTTTAAATTGACAAAATAAATCAAAAATAAATCAAAAATAAAAATAAGGGGAAAAGGCGAGAGTGCGCGAGCACACAGGAGCAAAGACAAGCAGCGAAGCTTGATGCGTACTAAAAAAAATAATAAATAGACAACTGGTCGACCTCATTAGAAATAAAAACACAAAAGATTAGATAGACAAACAAACAAACACCATAAATGTGGAGAGAAGGGCAGTGCGCGCAGGAGCAAAGGTAAACAGCAGACAGACCTGAATCCTTATCTTTACAAGGTCGACCTCAGAACTTTGTTCAGTTTGTCTCGGTGACGGATAATGAAGGAAGGGCAGGCAACTGGTCGACTTCATTTAAATAAACAAATAAAAAATAAGTTAAACTCTCAGGAATAGAATAAATAATAACAAAAAAATTGTAAAGTGGAGAAAGCGAGAGCGCGAATGCACTCAAGCAAACACAAACAGCACAGCACGATGCGTATTTTTTTTTAAAAATTGACAAAATAAATCAAAAATGGATCAAAAATAAAAATAAGTGGAAAAGGTGAGAGTGCGCGAGCACACAGGAGCAAAGACAAGCAGCGCAGCTTGATGCGTACTAAAAAAATAATAAATAGACAACTGGTCGACCTCATTAGAAATAAAAACCCAAAAGATTAGATAGACAAACAAACAAACACATAAATGTGGAGAGAAGGGCAGTGCGCGCAGGAGCAAAGGTAAACAGCAGACAGACCTGAATCCTTATCTTTACAAGGTCGACCTCAGAACTTTGTTCAGTTTGTCTCGGTGACGGATAATGGAAGGAAGGGCAGGCAACTGGTCGACTTCATTTAAATAAACAAATAAAAAATAAGATAAACTCTCAGGAATAGATAAATAATAACAAAAACATTGTAAAGTGGAGAAAGCGAGAGCGCGAGAATGCACTCAAGCAAACACAAACAGCACAGCACGATGCGTATTTTTTTTTAAATTGACAAAATAAATCAAAAATAAATCAAAAATAATAATAAGTGGAAAAGGCGAGAGTGCGCGAGCACACAGGAGCAAAGACAAGCAGCGCAGTTTGATGCGTAGTAAAAAAAATAATAAATAGACAACTGGTCGACCTCATTAGAAATAAAAACACAAATGATTAGATAGACAAACAAACAAACACATAAATGTGGAGAGAAGGGCAGTGCGGGCAGGAGCAAAGGTAAACAGCAGACAGACCTGAATCCTTATCTTTACAAGGTCGACCTCAGAACTTTGTTCAGTTTGTCTCGGTGACGGATAATGGAAGGAAGGGCATGCAACTGGTCGACTTCATTTAAATAAACAAATAAAAAATAAGATAAACTCTCAGGAATAGATAAATAATAACAAAAAATTGTAAAGTGGAGAAAGCGAGAGCGCGCGAATGCACTCAAGCAAACATAAACAGCACAGCACGATGCGTATTTTTTTTAAAATTGACAAAATAAATCAAAAATAAAAATAAGTGGAAAAGGCGAGAGTGCGCGAGCACACAGGAGCAAAGACAAGCAGCGCAGCTTGATGCGAAGTAAAAAAAATAATAAATAGACAACTGGTCGACCTCATTAGAAATAAAAACCCAAAAGATTAGATAGACAAACAAACAAACACATAAATGTGGAGAGAAGGGCAGTTGCGCGCAGGAGCAAAGGTAAACAGCAGACAGACCTGAATCCTTATCTTTACAAGGTCGACCTCAGAACTTTGTTCAGTTTGTCTCGGTGACGGATAATGGAAGGAAGGGCAGGCAACTGGTCGACTTCATTTAAATAAACAAATAAAAAATAAGTTAAACTCTCAGGAATAGATAAATAATAACAAAAAAATTGTAAAGTGGAGAAAGCGAGAGCGCGCGAATGCACTCAAGCAAACACAAACAGCACAGCACGATGCGTATTTTTTTTTAAATTGACAAAATAAATCAAAAATAAATCAAAAATAAAAATAAGTGGAAAAGGCGAGAGTGCGCGAGCACACAGGAGCAAAGACAAGCAGCGCAGCTTGATGCGTAGTAAAAAAAATAATAAATACACAACTGGTCGACCTCATTAGAAATAAAAACCCAAAAGATTAGATAGACAAACAAACAAACACATAAATGTGGAGAGAAGGGCAGTGCGCGCAGGAGCAAAGGTAAACAGCAGACAGACCTGAATCCTTATCTTTACAAGGTCGACCTCAGAACTTTGTTCAGTTTGTCTCGGTGACGGATAATGGAAGGAAGGGCAGGCAACTGGTCGACTTCATTTAAATAAACAAATAAAAAATAAGATAAACTCTCAGGAATAGATAAATAATAACAAAAAAAATTGTAAAGTGGAGAAAGCGAGAGCGCGCGAATGCATTCAAGCAACCACAAACAGCACAGCACGATGCGTATTTTTTTTAAATTGACAAAATAAATAAAAAATAAATCAAAAATAAAAATAAGGGGAAAAGGCGAGAGTGCGCGAGCACACAGGAGCAAAGACAAGCAGCGCAGCTTGATGCGTAGTAAAAAAAATAATAAATAGACAACTGGTCGACCTCATTAGAAATAAAAACCCAAAAGATTAGATAGACAAACAAACAAACACATAAATGTGGAGAGAAAGGCAGTGCGCGCAGGAGCAAAGGTAAACAGCAGACAGACCTGAATCCTTATCTTTACAAGGTCGACCTCAGAACTTTGTTCAGTTTGTCTCGGTGACGGATAATGGAAGGAAGGGCAGGCAACTGGTCGACTTCATTTAAATAAACAAATAAAAAATAAGATAAACTCTCAGGAATAGATAAATAATAACAAAAAAATTGTAAAGTGGAGAAAGCGAGAGCGCGCGAATGCACTCAAGCAAACAAAAACAGCACAGCAGGATGCGTATTTTTTTTTAAAATTGACAAAATAAATCAAAAATAAATCAAAAATAAAAATAAGTGGAAAAGGCGAGAGTGCGCGAGCACACAGGAGCAAAGACAAGCAGCGCAACTTGATGCGTAGTAAAAAAAATAATAAATAGACAACTGGTCGACCTCATTAGAAATAAAAACCCAAAAGATTAGATAGACAAACAAACAAACACATAAATGTGGAGAGAAGGGCAGTGCGCGCAGGAGCAAAGGTAAACAGCAGACAGACCTGAATCCTTATCTTTACATGGTCGACCTCAGAACTTTGTTCAGTTTGTGTCGGGGACGGATAATGGAAGGAAGGGCAGGCAACTGGTCGACTTCATTTAAATAAGGGAATAAAAAATAAGATAAACTCTCAGGAATAGATAAATAATTACAAAAAAATTGTAAAGTGGAGAAAGCGAGAGCGCGCGAATGCACTCAAGCAAACACACACAGCACAGCACGATGCGTATTTTTTTTTAATTGACAAAATAAATCAAAAATAAATCAAAAATAAAAATAAGTGGAAAAGGCGAGAGTGCGCGAGCACACAGGAGCAAAGACAAGCAGCGCAGCTTGATGCGTAGTAAAAAATATAATAAATAGACAACTGGTCGACCTCATTAGAAATAAAAACCCAAAAGATTAGATAGACAAACAAACAAACACATAAATGAGGAGAGAAGGGCAGTGTGCGCAGGAGCAAAGGTAAACAGCAGACAGACCTGAATCCTTATCTTTACAAGGTCGACCTCAGAACTTTGTTCAGTTTGTCTCGGTGACGGATAATGGAAGGAAGGGCAGGCAACTGGTCGACTTCATTTAAATAAACAAATAAAAAATAAGATAAACTCTCAGGAATAGATAAATAATAACAAAAATATTGTAAAGTGGAGAAAGCGAGAGCGCGCGAATGCACTCAAGCAAACACAAACAGCACAGCACGATGCGTATTTTTTTTAAATTGACAATATAAATCAAAAATAAATCAAAAATAAAAATAAGTGGAAAGGGCGAGAGTGCGCGAGCACACAGGAGCAAAGACAAGCAGCGCAGCTTGATGCGTAGTAAAAAAAATAATAAATAGACAACTGGTCGACCTCATTAGAAATAAAAACCCAAAAGATTAGATAGACAAACAAACAAACACATAAATGTGGAGAGAAGGGCAGTGCGCGCAGGAGCAAAGGTAAACAGCAGACAGACCTGAATCCTTATCTTTACAAGGTCGACCTCAGAACTTTGTTCAGTTTGTCTCGGTGACGGATAATGGAAGGAAGGGCAGGCAACTGGTCGACTTCATTTAAATAAACAAATAAAAAATAAGATAAACTCTCAGGAATAGATAAATAATAACAAAAAAAATTGTAAAGTGGAGAAAGCGAGAGCGCGCGAATGCATTCAAGCAACCACAAACAGCACAGCACGATGCGTATTTTTTTTAAATTGACAAAATAAATCAAAAATAAATCAAAAATAAAAATAAGGGGAAAAGGCGAGAGTGCGCGAGCACACAGGAGCAAAGACAAGCAGCGCAGCTTGATGCGTAGTAAAAAAAATAATAAATAGACAACTGGTCGACCTCATTAGAAATAAAAACCCAAAAGATTAGATAGACAAACAAACAAACACATAAATGTGGAGAGAAGGGCAGTGCGCGCAGGAGCAAAGGTAAACAGCAGACAGACCTGAATCCTTATCTTTACAAGGTCGACCTCAGAACTTTGTTCAGTTTGTCTCGGTGACGGATAATGGAAGGAAGGGCAGGCAACTGGTCGACTTCATTTAAATAAACAAATAAAAAATAAGATAAACTCTCAGGAATAGATAAATAATAACAAAAAAATTGTAAAGTGGAGAAAGCGAGAGCGCGCGAATGCACTCAAGCAAACAAAAACAGCACAGCAGGATGCGTATTTTTTTTTAAAATTGACAAAATAAATCAAAAATAAATCAAAAATAAAAATAAGTGGAAAAGGCGAGAGTGCGCGAGCACACAGGAGCAAAGACAAGCAGCGCAACTTGATGCGTAGTAAAAAAAATAATAAATAGACAACTGGTCGACCTCATTAGAAATAAAAACCCAAAAGATTAGATAGACAAACAAACAAACACATAAATGTGGAGAGAAGGGCAGTGCGCGCAGGAGCAAAGGTAAACAGCAGACAGACCTGAATCCTTATCTTTACAAGGTCGACCTCAGAACTTTGTTCAGTTTGTGTCGGGGACGGATAATGGAAGGAAGGGCAGGCAACTGGTCGACTTCATTTAAATAAGGGAATAAAAAATAAGATAAACTCTCAGGAATAGATAAATAATTACAAAAAAATTGTAAAGTGGAGAAAGCGAGAGCGCGCGAATGCACTCAAGCAAACACAAACAGCACAGCACGATGCGTATTTTTTTTTAATTGACAAAATAAATCAAAAATAAATCAAAAATAAAAATAAGTGGAAAAGGCGAGAGTGCGCGAGCACACAGGAGCAAAGACAAGCAGCGCAGCTTGATGCGTAGTAAAAAATATAATAAATAGACAACTGGTCGACCTCATTAGAAATAAAAACCCAAAAGATTAGATAGACAAACAAACAAACACATAAATGAGGAGAGAAGGGCAGTGCGCGCAGGAGCAAAGGTAAACAGCAGACAGACCTGAATCCTTATCTTTACAAGGTCGACCTCAGAACTTTGTTCAGTTTGTCTCGGTGACGGATAATGGAAGGAAGGGCAGGCAACTGGTCGACTTCATTTAAATAAACAAATAAAAAATAAGATAAACTCTCAGGAATAGATAAATAATAACAAAAATATTGTAAAGTGGAGAAAGCGAGAGCGCGCGAATGCACTCAAGCAAACACAAACAGCACAGCACGATGCGTATTTTTTTTAAATTGACAATATAAATCAAAAATAAATCAAAAATAAAAATAAGTGGAAAGGGCGAGAGTGCGCGAGCACACAGGAGCAAAGACAAGCAGCGCAGCTTGATGCGTAGTAAAAAAAATAATAAATAGACAACTGGTCGACCTCATTAGAAATAAAAACCCAAAAGATTAGATAGACAAACAAACAAACACATAAATGTGGAGAGAAGGGCAGTGCGCGCAGGAGCAAAGGTAAACAGCAGACAGACCTGAATCCTTATCTTTACAAGGTCGACCTCAGAACTTTGTTCAGTTTGTCTCGGTGACGGATAATGGAAGGAAGGGCAGGCAACTGGTCGACTTCATTTAAATAAACAAATAAAAAATAAGATAAACTCTCAGGAATAGATAAATAATAACAAAAAAATTGTAAAGTGGAGAAAGCGAGAGCGCGCGAATGCACTCAAGCAAACAAAAACAGCACAGCACGATGCGTATTTTTTTTTAAATTGACAATATAAATCAAAAATAAATCAAAAATAAAAATAAGTGGAAAGGGCGAGAGTGCGCGAGCACACAGGAGCAAAGACAAGCAGCGCAGCTTGATGCGTAGTAAAAAAAATAATAAATAGACAACTGGTCGACCTCATTAGAAATAAAAACCCAAAAGATTAGATAGACAAACAAACAAACACATAAATGTGGAGAGAAGGGCAGTGCGCGCAGGAGCAAAGGTAAACAGCAGACAGACCTGAATCCTTATCTTTACAAGGTCGACCTCAGAACTTTGTTCAGTTTGTCTCGGTGACGGATAATGGAAGGAAGGGCAGGCAACTGGTCGACTTCATTTAAATAAACAAATAAAAAATAAGATAAACTCTCAGGAATAGATAAATAATAACAAAAAAAATTGTAAAGTGGAGAAAGCGAGAGCGCGCGAATGCATTCAAGCAACCACAAACAGCACAGCACGATGCGTATTTTTTTTAAATTGACAAAATAAATCAAAAATAAATCAAAAATAAAAATAAGGGGAAAAGGCGAGAGTGCGCGAGCACACAGGAGCAAAGACAAGCAGCGCAGCTTGATGCGTAGTAAAAAAAATAATAAATAGACAACTGGTCGACCTCATTAGAAATAAAAACCCAAAAGATTAGATAGACAAACAAACAAACACATAAATGTGGAGAGAAGGGCAGTGCGCGCAGGAGCAAAGGTAAACAGCAGACAGACCTGAATCCTAATCTTTACGAGGTCGACCTCAGAACTTTGTTCAGTTTGTCTGGGTGACGGATAATGGAAGGAAGGGCAGGCAACTGGTCGACTTCATTTAAATAAACAAATAAAAATAAGATAAACTCTCAGGAATAGAAAATAATAACAAAAACATTGTAAAGTGGAGAAAGCGAGAGCGCGCGAATGCACTCAAGCAAACACAAACAGCACAGCACGATGCGTATTTTTTTTAAATTGACAAAATAAATCAAAAATAAATCAAAAATAAAAATACGTGGGAAAGGCGAGAGTGCGCGAGCACACAGGAGCAAAGACAAACAGCGCAGCTTGATGCGTACTAAAAAAAAAATAATAAATAGACAAATGGTCGACCTCATTATAAATAAAAACCCAAAAGATTAGATAGACAAACAAACAAACACATAAATGTGGAGAGAAGGGCAGTGCGCGCAGGAACAAAGGTAAACAGCAGACAGACCTGAATCTTTATCTTTACGAGGTCGACCTCAGAACTTTGTTCAGTTTGTCTCGGTGACGGATAATGGAAGGAAGGGCTGGCAACTGGTCGACTTCATTTAAATAAACAAATAAAAAATAAGATAAACTCTCAGGAATAGAAAATAATAACAAAAACATTGTAAAGTGGAGAAAGCGAGAGCGCGCGAATGCACTCAAGCAAACACAAACAGCACAGCACGATGCGTATTTTTTTTAAATTGACAAAATAAATAAAAAATAAATCAAAAATAAAAATTAGTGGAAAAGGCGAGAGTGCGCGAGCACACACGAGCAAAGACAAGCAGCGCAGCTTGATGCGTACTAAAAAAAAATAATAAATAGACAACTGGTCGACCTCATTAGAAATAAAAACCCAAAAGATTAGATAGACAAACAAACAAACACATAAATGTGGAGAGAAGGGCAGTGCGCGCAGGAGCAAAGGTAAACAGCAGACAGACCTGAATCCTTATCTTTACAAGGTCGACATCAGAACTTTGTTCAGTTTGTCTCGGTGACGGATAATGGAAGGAAGGGCAGGCAACTGGTCGACTTCATTTAAATAAACAAATAAAAAATAAGATAAACTCTCAGGAATAGATAAATAATAACAAAAAAATTGTAAAGTGGAGAAAGCGAGAGCGCGCGAATGCACTCAAGCAAACACAAACAGCACAGCAGGATGCGTATTTTTTTTTAAAATTGACAAAATAAATCAAAAATAAATCAAAAATAAAAATAAGTGGAAAAGGCGAGAGTGCGCGAGCACACAGGAGCAAAGACAAGAAGCGCAACTTGATGCGTAGTAAAAAAAATAATAAATAGACAACTGGTCGACAACATTAGAAATAAAAACCCAAAAGATTACATAGACAAACAAACAAACACATAAATGTAGAGAGAAGGGCAGTGCGCGCAGGAGCAAAGGTAAACAGCAGACAGACCTGAATCCTTATCTTTACAAGGTCGACCTCAGAACTTTGTTCAGTTTGTGTCGGTGACGGATAATGGAAGGAAGGGCAGGCAACTGGTCGACTTCATTTAAATAAGGGAATAAATAATAAGATAAACTCTCAGGAATAGATAAATAATTACAAAAAAATTGTAAAGTGGAGAAAGCGAGAGCGCGCGAATGCACTCAAGCAAACACAAACAGCACAGCACGATGCGTATTTTTTTTAAATTGACAAAATAAATCAAAAATAAAAATAAGTGGAAAAGGCGAGAGTGCGCGAGCACACAGGAGCAAAGACAAGCAGCGCAGCTTGATGCGTAGTAAAAAATATAATAAATAGACAACTGGTCGACCTCATTAGAAATAAAAACCCAAAAGATTAGATAGACAAACAAACAAACACATAAATGAGGAGAGAAGAGCAGTGCGCGCAGGAGCAAAGGTAAACAGCAGACAGACCTGAATCCTTATCTTTACGAGGTCGACCTCAGAACTTTGTTCAGTTTGTCTCGGTGACGGATAATGGAAGGAAGGGCAGGCAACGGGTCGACTTCATTTAAATAAACAAATAAAAAATAAGATAAACTCTCAGGAATAGAAAATAATAACAAAAACATTGTAAAGTGGAGAAAGCGAGAGCGCGCAAATGCACTCAAGCAAACACAAACAGCACAGCACGATGCGTATTTTTTTTTAAATTGACAAAATAAATAAAAAATAAATCAAAAATAAAAATAAGTGGAAAAGGCGAGAGTGCGCGAGCACACAGGAGCAAAGACTACCAGCGCAGCTTGATGCGTACTAAAAAAAATAATAAATAGACAACTGGTCGACCTCATTAGAAATAAAAACCCAAAAGATTAGATAGACAAACAAACAAACACATAAATGTGGAGAGAAGGGCAGTGCGGGCAGGAGCAAAGGTAAACAGCAGACAGACCTGAATCCTTATCTTTACAAGGTCGACCTCAGAACTTTGTTCAGTTTGTCTCGGTGACGGATAATGGAAGGAAGGGCAGGCAACTGGTCGACTTCATTTAAATAAACAAATAAAAAATAAGATAAACTCTCAGGAATAGATAAATAATAACAAAAAATTGTAAAGTGGAGAAAGCGAGAGCGCGCGAATGCACTCAAGCAAACACAAACAGCACAGCACGATGCGTATTTTTTTTAAAATTGACAAAATAAATCAAAAATAAAAATAAGTGGAAAAGGGGAGAGTGCGCGAGCACACAGGAGCAAAGACAAGCAGCGCAGCTTGATGCGTAGTAAAAAAAATAATAAATAGACAACTGGTCGACCTCATTAGAAATAAAAACCCAAAAGATTAGATAGACAAACAAACAAACACATAAATGTGGAGAGAAGGGCAGTGCGCGCAGGAGCAAAGGTAAACAGCAGACAGACCTGAATCCTAATCTTTACGAGGTCGACCTCAGAACTTTGTTCAGTTTGTCTCGGTGACGGATAATGGAAGGAAGGGCAGGCAACTGGTCGACTTCATTTAAATAAACAAATAAAAAATAAGATAAACTCTCAGGAATAGAAAATAATAACAAAAACATTGTAAAGTGGAGAAAGCGAGAGCGCGCGAATGCACTCAAGCAAACACAAACAGCACAGCACGATGCGTATTTTTTTTAAATTGACAAAATAAATAAAAAATAAATCAAAAATAAAAATTAGTGGAAAAGGCGAGAGTGCGCGAGCACACAGGAGCAAAGACAAGCAGCGCAGCTTGATGCGTACTAAAAAAAAATAATAAATAGACAACTGGTCGACCTCATTAGAAATAAAAACCCAAAAGATTAGATAGACAAACAAACAAACACATAAATGTGGAGAGAAGGGCAGTGCGCGCAGGAGCAAAGGTAAACAGCAGACAGACCTGAATCCTTATCTTTACAAGGTCGACCTCAGAACTTTGTTCAGTTTGTCTCGGTGACGGATAATGGAAGGAAGGGCAGGCAACTGGTCGACTTCATTTTAATAAACAAATAAAAAATAAGATAAACTCTCAGGAATAGATAAATAATAACAAAAAAATTGTAAAGTGGAGAAAGCCAAAGCGCGCGAATGCACTCAAGCAAACACAAACAGCACAGCACGATGCGTATTTTTTTTTAAATTGACAAAATAAATCAAAAAAAAATCAAAAATAAAAATATGTGGAAAAGGCGAGAGTGCGCGAGCACACAGGAGCAAAGACAAGCAGCGCAGCTTGATGCGTACTAAAAAAAAATAATAAATAGACAACTGGTCGACCTCATTAGAAATAAAAACCCAAAAGATTAGATAGACAAACAAACAAACACATAAATGTGGAGAGAAGGGCAGTGCGCGCAGGAGCAAAGGTAAACAGCAGACAGACCTGAATCCTTATCTTTACAAGGTCGACATCAGAACTTTGTTCAGTTTGTCTCGGTGACGGATAATGGAAGGAAGGGCAGGCAACTGGTCGACTTCATTTAAATAAACAAATAAAAAATAAGATAAACTCTCAGGAATAGATAAATAATAACAAAAAAATTGTAAAGTGGAGAAAGCGAGAGCGCGCGAATGCACTCAAGCAAACACAAACAGCACAGCAGGATGCGTATTTTTTTTTAAAATTGACAAAATAAATCAAAAATAAATCAAAAATAAAAATAAGTGGAAAAGGCGAGAGTGCGCGAGCACACAGGAGCAAAGACAAGAAGCGCAACTTGATGCGTAGTAAAAAAAATAATAAATAGACAACTGGTCGACAACATTAGAAATAAAAACCCAAAAGATTACATAGACAAACAAACAAACACATAAATGTAGAGAGAAGGGCAGTGCGCGCAGGAGCAAAGGTAAACAGCAGACAGACCTGAATCCTTATCTTTACAAGGTCGACCTCAGAACTTTGTTCAGTTTGTGTCGGTGACGGATAATGGAAGGAAGGGCAGGCAACTGGTCGACTTCATTTAAATAAGGGAATAAATAATAAGATAAACTCTCAGGAATAGATAAATAATTACAAAAAAATTGTAAAGTGGAGAAAGCGAGAGCGCGCGAATGCACTCAAGCAAACACAAACAGCACAGCACGATGCGTATTTTTTTTAAATTGACAAAATAAATCAAAAATAAAAATAAGTGGAAAAGGCGAGAGTGCGCGAGCACACAGGAGCAAAGACAAGCAGCGCAGCTTGATGCGTAGTAAAAAATATAATAAATAGACAACTGGTCGACCTCATTAGAAATAAAAACCCAAAAGATTAGATAGACAAACAAACAAACACATAAATGAGGAGAGAAGGGCAGTGCGCGCAGGAGCAAAGGTAAACAGCAGACAGACCTGAATCCTTATCTTTACAAGGTCGACCTCAGAACTTTGTTCAGTTTGTCTCGGTGACGGATAATGGAAGGAAGGGCAGGCAACTGGTCGACTTCATTTAAATAAACAAATAAAAAATAAGATAAACTCTCAGGAATAGATAAATAATAACAAAAATATTGTAAAGTGGAGAAAGGGAGAGCGCGCGAATGCACTCAAGCAAACACAAACAGCACAGCACGATGCGTATTTTTTTTAAATTGACAATATAAATCAAAAATAAATCAAAAATAAAAATAAGTGGAAAGGGCGAGAGTGCGCGAGCACACAGGAGCAAAGACAAGCAGCGCAGCTTGATGCGTAGTAAAAAAAATAATAAATAGACAACTGGTCGACCTCATTAGAAATAAAAACCCAAAAGATTAGATAGACAAACAAACAAACACATAAATGTGGAGAGAAGGGCAGTGCGCGCAGGAGCAAAGGTAAACAGCAGACAGACCTGAATCCTTATCTTTACAAGGTCGACCTCAGAACTTTGTTCAGTTTGTCTCGGTGACGGATAATGGAAGGAAGGGCAGGCAACTGGTCGACTTCATTTAAATAAACAAATAAAAAATAAGATAAACTCTCAGGAATAGATAAATAATAACAAAAAAATTGTAAAGTGGAGAAAGCGAGAGCGCGCGAATGCACTCAAGCAAACAAAAACAGCACAGCACGATGCGTATTTTTTTTTAAATTGACAATATAAATCAAAAATAAATCAAAAATAAAAATAAGTGGAAAGGGCGAGAGTGCCCGAGCACACAGGAGCAAAGACAAGCAGCGCAGCTTGATGCGTAGTAAAAAAAATAATAAATAGACAACTGGTCGACCTCATTAGAAATAAAAACCCAAAAGATTAGATAGACAAACAAACAAACACATAAATGTGGAGAGAAGGGCAGTGCGCGCAGGAGCAAAGGTAAACAGCAGACAGACCTGAATCCTTATCTTTACAAGGTCGACCTCAGAACTTTGTTCAGTTTGTCTCGGTGACGGATAATGGAAGGAAGGGCAGGCAACTGGTCGACTTCATTTAAATAAACAAATAAAAAATAAGATAAACTCTCAGGAATAGATAAATAATAACAAAAAAAATTGTAAAGTGGAGAAAGCGAGAGCGCGCGAATGCATTCAAGCAACCACAAACAGCACAGCACGATGCGTATTTTTTTTAAATTGACAAAATAAATCAAAAATAAATCAAAAATAAAAATAAGGGGAAAAGGCGAGAGTGCGCGAGCACACAGGAGCAAAGACAAGCAGCGCAGCTTGATGCGTAGTAAAAAAAATAATAAATAGACAACTGGTCGACCTCATTAGAAATAAAAACACAAAAGATTAGATAGACAAACAAACAAACACATAAATGTGGAGAGAAGGGCAGTGCGCGCAGGAGCAAAGGTAAACAGCAGACAGACCTGAATCCTAATCTTTACGAGGTCGACCTCAGAACTTTGTTCAGTTTGTCTGGGTGACGGATAATGGAAGGAAGGGCAGGCAACTGGTCGACTTCATTTAAATAAACAAATAAAAATAAGATAAACTCTCAGGAATAGATAAATAATTACAAAAAAATTGTAAAGTGGAGAAAGCGAGAGCGCGCGAATGCACTCAAGCAAACACAAACAGCACAGCACGATGTGTATTTTTTTTAAATTGACAAAATAAATCAAAAATAAAAATAAGTGGAAAAGGCGAGAGTGCGCGAGCACACAGGAGCAAAGACAAGCAGCGCAGCTTGATGCGTAGTAAAAAATATAATAAATAGACAACTGGTCGACCTCATTAGAAATAAAAACCCAAAAGATTAGATAGACAAACAAACAAACACATAAATGAGGAGAGAAGAGCAGTGCGCGCAGGAGCAAAGGTAAACAGCAGACAGACCTGAATCCTTATCTTTACGAGGTCGACCTCAGAACTTTGTTCAGTTTGTCTCGGTGACGGATAATGGAAGGAAGGGCAGGCAACGGGTCGACTTCATTTAAATAAACAAATAAAAAATAAGATAAACTCTCAGGAATAGAAAATAATAACAAAAACATTGTAAAGTGGAGAAAGCGAGAGCGCGCAAATGCACTCAAGCAAACACAAACAGCACAGCACGATGCGTATTTTTTTTTAAATTGACAAAATAAATAAAAAATAAATCAAAAATAAAAATAAGTGGAAAAGGCGAGAGTGCGCGAGCACACAGGAGCAAAGACTACCAGCGCAGCTTGATGCGTACTAAAAAAAATAATAAATAGACAACTGGTCGACCTCATTAGAAATAAAAACCCAAAAGATTAGATAGACAAACAAACAAACACATAAATGTGGAGAGAAGGGCAGTGCGGGCAGGAGCAAAGGTAAACAGCAGACAGACCTGAATCCTTATCTTTACAAGGTCGACCTCAGAACTTTGTTCAGTTTGTCTCGGTGACGGATAATGGAAGGAAGGGCAGGCAACTGGTCGACTTCATTTAAATAAACAAATAAAAAATAAGATAAACTCTCAGGAATAGATAAATAATAACAAAAAATTGTAAAGTGGAGAAAGCGAGAGCGCGCGAATGCACTCAAGCAAACACAAACAGCACAGCACGATGCGTATTTTTTTTAAAATTGACAAAATAAATCAAAAATAAAAATAAGTGGAAAAGGGGAGAGTGCGCGAGCACACAGGAGCAAAGACAAGCAGCGCAGCTTGATGCGTAGTAAAAAAAATAATAAATAGACAACTGGTCGACCTCATTAGAAATAAAAACCCAAAAGATTAGATAGACAAACAAACAAACACATAAATGTGGAGAGAAGGGCAGTGCGCGCAGGAGCAAAGGTAAACAGCAGACAGACCTGAATCCTAATCTTTACGAGGTCGACCTCAGAACTTTGTTCAGTTTGTCTCGGTGACGGATAATGGAAGGAAGGGCAGGCAACTGGTCGACTTCATTTAAATAAACAAATAAAAAATAAGATAAACTCTCAGGAATAGAAAATAATAACAAAAACATTGTAAAGTGGAGAAAGCGAGAGCGCGCGAATGCACTCAAGCAAACACAAACAGCACAGCACGATGCGTATTTTTTTTAAATTGACAAAATAAATAAAAAATAAATCAAAAATAAAAATTAGTGGAAAAGGCGAGAGTGCGCGAGCACACAGGAGCAAAGACAAGCAGCGCAGCTTGATGCGTACTAAAAAAAAATAATAAATAGACAACTGGTCGACCTCATTAGAAATAAAAACCCAAAAGATTAGATAGACAAACAAACAAACACATAAATGTGGAGAGAAGGGCAGTGCGCGCAGGAGCAAAGGTAAACAGCAGACAGACCTGAATCCTTATCTTTACAAGGTCGACCTCAGAACTTTGTTCAGTTTGTCTCGGTGACGGATAATGGAAGGAAGGGCAGGCAACTGGTCGACTTCATTTTAATAAACAAATAAAAAATAAGATAAACTCTCAGGAATAGATAAATAATAACAAAAAAATTGTAAAGTGGAGAAAGCCAAAGCGCGCGAATGCACTCAAGCAAACACAAACAGCACAGCACGATGCGTATTTTTTTTTAAATTGACAAAATAAATCAAAAATAAATCAAAAATAAAAATATGTGGAAAAGGCGAGAGTGCGCGAGCACACAGGAGCAAAGACAAGCAGCGCAGCTTGATGCGTAGTAAAAAAAATAATAAATAGACAACTGGTCGACCTCATTAGAAATAAAAACCCAAAAGATTAGATAGACAAACAAACAAACACATAAATGTGGAGAGAAGGGCAGTGCGCGCAGGAGCAAAGGTAAACAGCAGACAGACCTGAATCCTTATCTTTACAAGGTCGACCTCAAAACTTTGTTCAGTTTGATCGGTGACGGATAATGGAACGAAGGGCAGGCAACTGGTCGACTTCATTTAAATAAACAAATAAAAAATAAGATAAACTCTCAGGAATAGATAAATAATTACAAAAAAATTGTAAAGTGGAGAAACCGAGAGCGCGCGAATGCACTCAAGCAAACACAAACAGCACAGCACGATGTGTATTTTTTTAATTGACAAAATAAATCAAAAATAAATCAAAAATAAAAATAAGTGGAAAAGGCGAGAGTGCGCGAGCACACAGCAGCAAAGACAAGCAGCGCAGCTTGATGCGTAGTAAAAAAAATAATAAATAGACAACTGGTCGACCTCATTAGAAATAAAAACCCAAAAGATTAGATAGACAAACAAACAAACACATAAATGTGGAGAGAAGGGCAGTGCACGCAGGAGCAAAGGTAAACAGCAGACAGACCTGAATCCTTATCTTTACAAGGTCGACCTCAGAACTTTGTTCAGTTTGTCTCGGTGACGGATAATGGAAGGAAGGGCAGGCAACTGGTCGACTTCATTGAAATAAACAAATAAAAAATAAGATAAACTCTCAGGAATAGATAAATAATAACAAAAAAATTGTAAAGTGGAGAAAGCGAGAGAGCGCGAATGCACTCAAGCAAACACAAACAGCACAGCACGATGCGTATTTTTTTTTAAATTGACAAAATAAATCAAAAATAAATCAAAAATAAAAATAAGTGGAAAAGGCGAGAGTGCGCGAGCACACAGGAGCAAATACAAGCAGCGCAGCTTGATGCGTAGTAAAAAAAATAATAAATAGACAACTGGTCGACCTCATTAGAAATAAAAACCCAAAAGATTAGATAGACAAACAAACAAACACATAAATGTGGAGAGAAGGGCAGTGCGCGCAGGAGCAAAGGTAAACAGCAGACAGACCTGAAACCTTATCTTTACAAGGTCGACCTCAGAACTTTGTTCAGTTTGTCTCGGTGACGGATAATGGAAGGAAGGGCAGGCAACTGGTCGACTTCATTTAAATAAACAAATAAAAAATAAGATAAACTCTCAGGAATAGATAAATAATAACAAAAAAATTGTAAAGTGGAGAAAGCGAGAGCGCGCGAATGCACTCAAGCAAACACAAACAGCACAGCACGATGCGTATTTTTTTTTAATTGACAAAATAAATCAAAAATAAATCAAAAATAAAAATAAGTGGAAAAGGCGAGAGTGCGCGAGCACACAGGAGCAAAGACAAGCAGCGCAGCTTGATGCGTAGTAAAAAAAATAATAAATAGACAACTGGTCGACCTCATTAGAAATAAAAACCCAAAAGATTAGATAGACAAACAAACAAACACATAAATGTGGAGAGAAGGGCAGTGCGCGCAGGAGCAAAGGTAAACAGCAGACAGACCTGAATCCTTATCATTACAAAGTCGACCTCAGAACTTTGTTCAGTTTGTCTCGGTGACGGATAATGGAAGGAAGGGCAGGCAACTGGTCGACTTCATTTAAATAAACAAATAAAAAATAAGATAAACTCGAAGGAATAGATAAATAATAACAAAAAATTGTAAACTGGAGAAAGCGAGAGCGCGCGAATGCACTCAAGCAAACACAAACAGCACAGCACGATGCGTATTTTTTTTTAAAATTGACAAAATAAATCAAAAATAAATCAAAAATAAAAATAAGTGGAAAAGGCGAGAGTGCGCGAGCACACAGGAGCAAAGACAAGCAGCGCAGCTTGATGCGTAGTAAAAAAAAATAATAAATATACAACTGGACAACGTCATTAGAAATAAAAACCCAAAAGATTAGATAGACAAACAAACAAACACATAAATGTGGAGAGAAGGGCAGTGCGCGCAGAAGCAAAGGTAAACAGCAGACAGACCTGAATCCTTATCTTTACAAGTTCGACCTCAGAATTTTGTTCAGTTTATCTCGGTGACGGATAATGGAAGGAAGGGCAGGCAACTGGTCGACTTCATTTAAATAAACAAATAAAAAATAAGATAAACTCTCAGGAATAGATAAATGATAACAAAAAAATTGTAAAGTGGAGAAAGCGAGAGCGCGCGAATGCACTCAAGCAAACACAAACAGCACAGCACGATGTGTATTTTTTTTTAAATTGACAAAATAAATAAAAAATAAATCAAAAATAAAAATAAGTGGAAAAGGCGAGAGTGCGCGAGCACACAGGAGCAATGACAAGCAGCGCAGCTTGATGCGTAGTAAAAAAAATAATAAATAGACAACTGTTCGACCTCTTTAGAAATAAAAACCCAAAAGATTCGATAGACAAACAAACAAACACATAAATGTGGAGAGAAGGGCAGTGCGTGCAGGAGCAAAGTTAAACAGCAGACAGACCTGAATCCTTATCTTTACAAGGTCGACCTCAGAAATTTGTTCAGTTTGTCTCGGTGACGGATAATGGAAGGAAGGGCAGGCAACTGGTCGACTTCATTTAAATAAACAAAGAAAAAATAAGATAAACTCTCAGGAATAGATAAATAATAACAAAAAAATTGTAAAGTGGAGAAAGCGAGAGCGCGCGAATGCACTCACGCAACCACAAGCAGCACAGCACGATGCGTATTTTTTTTTAAAATTGACAAAATAAATAAAAAAAAATCAAAAATAAAAATAAGTGGAAAAGGCGAGAGTGCGCGAGCACACAGGAGCAAAGACAAGCAGCGCAGCTTGATGCGTAGTAAAAAAAATAATAAATAGACAACTGGTCGACCTCATTAGAAATAAAAACCCAAAAGATTAGATAGACAAACAAACAAACACATAAATGTGGAGAGAAGGGCAGTGCGCGCAGGAGCAAAGGTAAACAGCAGACAGACCTGAATCCTTGTCTTTACAAGGTCGACCTCAGAACTTTGTTCAGTTTGTCTCGGTGACGGATAATGGAAGGAAGGGCAGGCAACTGGTCGACTTCATTTAAATAAACAAATAAAAAATAAGATAAACTCTCAGGAATAGGTAAATAATAACAAAAAAATTGTAAAGTGGAGAAAGCGAGAGCGCGCGAATGCACTCAAACAAACACAAACAGCACAGCATGATGCGTATTTTTTTTTAAATTGACAAAATAAATCAAAAATAAATCAAAAATAAAAATAAGTGGAAAAGGCGAGAGTGCGCGAGCACACAGGAACAAAGACCAGCAGCGCAGATTGATGCGTAGTAAAAAAAATAATAAATAGACAACTGGTCGACCTCATTAGAAATAAAAACCCAAAAGATTAGATAGACAAACAAACAAACACATAAATGTGGAGAGAAGGGCAGTGCGCGCAGGAGCAAAGGTAAACAGCAGACAGACCTGAATCCTTATCTTTACAAGGTCGACCTCAGAAATTTGTTCAGTGTGTCTCGGTGACGGATAATGGAAGGAAGGGCAGGCAACTGGTCGACTTCATTTAAATAAACAAAGAAAAAATAAGATAAACTCTCAGGAATAGATAAATAATAACAAAAAAATTGTAAAGTGGAGAAAGCGAGAGCGCGCGAATGCACTCAAGCAACCACAAACAGCACAGCACGATGCGTATTTTTTTTTAAAATTGACAAAATAAATCAAAAAAAAAAATCAAAAATAAAAATAAGTGGAAAAGGCGAGAGTGCGCGAGCACACAGGAGCAAAGACAAGCAGCGCAGCTTGATGCGTAGTAAAAAAAATAATAAATAGACAACTGGTCGACCTCATTAGAAATAAAAACCCAAAAGATTAGATAGACAAACAAACAAACACATAAATGTGGAGAGAAGGGCAGTGCGCGCAGGAGCAAAGGTAAACAGCAGACAGACCTGAATCCTTGTCTTTACAAGGTCGACCTCAGAACTTTGTTCAGTTTGTCTCGGTGACGGATAATGGAAGGAAGGGCAGGCAACTGGTCGACTTCATTTAAATAAACAAATAAAAAATAAGATAAACTCTCAGGAATAGATAAATAATAACAAAAAAATTGTAAAGTGGAGAAAGCGAGAGCGCGCGAATGCACTCAAGCAAACACAAACAGCACAGCACGATGCGTATTTTTTTTTAAAATTGACAAAATAAATCAAAAATAAATCAAAAATAAAAATAAGTGGAAAAGGCGAGAGTGCGCGAGCACACAGGAGCAAAGAAAAGCAGCGCAGCTTGATGCGTAGTAAAAAAAATAATAAATAGACAACTGGTCGACCTCATTAGAAATAAAAACCCAAAAAATTAGATAGACAAACAAACAAACACATAAATGTAGAGAGAAGGGCAGTGCGCGCAGGAGCAAAGGTAACAAGCAGACAGACCTGAATCCTTATCTTTACAAGGACGACCTCAGAACTTTGTTCAGTTTGTCTCGATGACGGATAATGGAAGGAAGGGCAGGCAACTGGTCGACTTCATTTAAATAAACAAATAAAAAATAAGATAAACTCTCAGGAATAGGTAAATAATAACAAAAAAATTGTAAAGTGGAGAAAGCGAGAGCGCGCGAATGCACTCAAACAAACACAAACAGCACAGCATGATGCGTATTTTTTTTTAAATTGACAAAATAAATCAAAAATAAATCAAAAATAAAAATAAGTGGAAAAGGCGAGAGTGCGCGAGCACACAGGAACAAAGACCAGCAGCGCAGATTGATGCGTAGTAAAAAAAATAATAAATAGACAACTGGTCGACCTCATTAGAAATAAAAACCCAAAAGATTAGATAGACAAACAAACAAACACATAAATGTGGAGAGAAGGGCAGTGCGCGCAGGAGCAAAGGTAAACAGCAGACAGACCTGAATCCTTATCTTTATAAGGTCGACCTCAGAACTTTGTTCAGTTTGTCTCGGTGACGGATAATGGAAGGAAGGGCAGGCAACTGGTCGACTTCATTTAAATAAACAAATAAAAAATAAGATAAACTCTCAGGAATAGATAAATAATAACAAAAAAATTGTAAAGTCGAGAAACCGAGAGCGCGCGAATGCACTCAAGCAAACACAAACAGCACAGCACGATGTGTATTTTTTTAATTGACAAAATAAATCAAAAATAAATCAAAAATAAAAATAAGTGGAAAAGGCGAGAGTGCGCGAGCACACAGCAGCAAAGACAAGCAGCGCAGCTTGATGCGTAGTAAAAAAAATAATAAATAGACAACTGGTCGACCTCATTAGAAATAAAAACCCAAAAGATTAGATAGACAAACAAACAAACACATAAATGTGGAGAGAAGGGCAGTGCACGCAGGAGCAAAGGTAAACAGCAGACAGACCTGAATCCTTATCTTTACAAGGTCGACCTCAGAACTTTGTTCAGTTTGTCTCGGTGACGGATAATGGAAGGAAGGGCAGGCAACTGGTCGACTTCATTGAAATAAACAAATAAAAAATAAGATAAACTCTCAGGAATAGATAAATAATAACAAAAAAATTGTAAAGTGGAGAAAGCGAGAGAGCGCGAATGCACTCAAGCAAACACAAACAGCACAGCACGATGCGTATTTTTTTTTAAATTGACAAAATAAATCAAAAATAAATCAAAAATAAAAATAAGTGGAAAAGGCGAGAGTGCGCGAGCACACAGGAGCAAATACAAGCAGCGCAGCTTGATGCGTAGTAAAAAAAATAATAAATAGACAACTGGTCGACCTCATTAGAAATAAAAACCCAAAAGATTAGATAGACAAACAAACAAACACATAAATGTGGAGAGAAGGGCAGTGCGCGCAGGAGCAAAGGTAAACAGCAGACAGACCTGAAACCTTATCTTTACAAGGTCGACCTCAGAACTTTGTTCAGTTTGTCTCGGTGACGGATAATGGAAGGAAGGGCAGGCAACTGGTCGACTTCATTTAAATAAACAAATAAAAAATAAGATAAACTCTCAGGAATAGATAAATAATAACAAAAAAATTGTAAAGTGGAGAAAGCGAGAGCGCGCGAATGCACTCAAGCAAACACAAACAGCACAGCACGATGCGTATTTTTTTTAAATTGACAAAATAAATCAAAAATAAATCAAAAATAAAAATAAGTGGAAAAGGCGAGAGTGCGCGAGCACACAGGAGCAAAGACAAGCAGCGCAGCTTGATGCGTAGTAAAAAAAATAATAAATAGACAACTGGTCGACCTCATTAGAAATAAAAACCCAAAAGATTAGATAGACAAACAAACAAACACATAAATGTGGAGAGAAGGGCAGTGCGCGCAGGAGCAAAGGTAAACAGCAGACAGACCTGAATCCTTATCATTACAAAGTCGACCTCAGAACTTTGTTCAGTTTGTCTCGGTGACGGATAATGGAAGGAAGGGCAGGCAACTGGTCGACTTCATTTAAATAAACAAATAAAAAATAAGATAAACTCGAAGGAATAGATAAATAATAACAAAAAATTGTAAACTGGAGAAAGCGAGAGCGCGCGAATGCACTCAAGCAAACACAAACAGCACAGCACGATGCGTATTTTTTTTTAAAATTGACAAAATAAATCAAAAATAAATCAAAAATAAAAATAAGTGGAAAAGGCGAGAGTGCGCGAGCACACAGGAGCAAAGACAAGCAGCGCAGCTTGATGCGTAGTAAAAAAAAATAATAAATATACAACTGGACAACGTCATTAGAAATAAAAACCCAAAAGATTAGATAGACAAACAAACAAACACATAAATGTGGAGAGAAGGGCAGTGCGCGCAGAAGCAAAGGTAAACAGCAGACAGACCTGAATCCTTATCTTTACAAGTTCGACCTCAGAATTTTGTTCAGTTTATCTCGGTGACGGATAATGGAAGGAAGGGCAGGCAACTGGTCGACTTCATTTAAATAAACAAATAAAAAATAAGATAAACTCTCAGGAATAGATAAATGATAACAAAAAAATTGTAAAGTGGAGAAAGCGAGAGCGCGCGAATGCACTCAAGCAAACACAAACAGCACAGCACGATGTGTATTTTTTTTTAAATTGACAAAATAAATAAAAAATAAATCAAAAATAAAAATAAGTGGAAAAGGCGAGAGTGCGCGAGCACACAGGAGCAATGACAAGCAGCGCAGCTTGATGCGTAGTAAAAAAAATAATAAATAGACAACTGTTCGACCTCTTTAGAAATAAAAACCCAAAAGATTCGATAGACAAACAAACAAACACATAAATGTGGAGAGAAGGGCAGTGCGCGCAGGAGCAAAGGTAAACAGCAGACAGACCTGAATCCTTATCTTTACAAGGTCGACCTCAGAACTTTGTTCAGTTTGTCTCGGTGACGGATAATGGAAGGAAGGGCAGGCAACTGGTCGACTTCATTTAAATAAACAAAGAAAAAATAAGATAAACTCTCAGGAATAGATAAATAATAACAAAAAAATTGTAAAGTGGAGAAAGCGAGAGCGCGCGAATGCACTCAAGCAACCACAAACAGCACAGCACGATGCGTATTTTTTTTTAAAATTGACAAAATAAATCAAAAAAAAAATCAAAAATAAAAATAAGTGGAAAAGGCGAGAGTGCGCGAGCACACAGGAGCAAAGACAAGCAGCGCAGCTTGATGCGTAGTAAAAAAAATAATAAATAGACAACTGGTCGACCTCATTAGAAATAAAAACCCAAAAGATTAGATAGACAAACAAACAAACACATAAATGTGGAGAGAAGGGCAGTGCGCGCAGGAGCAAAGGTAAACAGCAGACAGACCTGAATCCTTGTCTTTACAAGGTCGACCTCAGAACTTTGTTCAGTTTGTCTCGGTGACGGATAATGGAAGGAAGGGCAGGCAACTGGTCGACTTCATTTAAATAAACAAATAAAAAATAAGATAAACTCTCAGGAATAGATAAATAATAACAAAAAAATTGTAAAGTGGAGAAAGCGAGAGCGCGCGAATGCACTCAAGCAAACACAAACAGCACAGCACGATGCGTATTTTTTTTTAAAATTGACAAAATAAATAAAAAATAAATCAAAAATAAAAATAAGTGGAAAAGGAGAGAGTGCGCGAGCACACAGGAACAAAGACCAGCAGCGCAGATTGATGCGTAGTAAAAAAAATAATAAATAGACAACTGGTCGACCTCATTAGAAATAAAAACCCAAAAGATTAGATAGACAAACAAACAAACACATAAATGTGGAGAGAAGGGCAGTGCGCGCAGGAGCAAAGGTAAACAGCAGACAGACCTGAATCCTTATCTTTATAAGGTCGACCTCAGAACTTTGTTCAGTTTGTCTCGGTGACGGATAATGGAAGGAAGGGCAGGCAATTGGTCGACTTCATTTAAATAAACAAATAAAAAATAAGATAAACTCTCAGGAATAGATAAATGATAACAAAAAAATTGTAAAGTGGAGAAAGCGAGAGCGCGCGAATGCACTCAAGCAAACACAAACAGCACAGCACGAGGCGTATTTTTTTTTAAATTTACGAAATAAATCAAAAATAAATCAAAAATAAAAATAAGTGGAAAAGGCGAGAGTGCGCGAGCACCCAGGAGCAAAGACAAGCAGCGCGGCTTGATGCGTAGTAAAAAAAATAATAAATAGACAACTGGTCGACCTCATTAGAAATAAAAACCCAATAGATTAGATAGACAAACAAACAAACACATAAATATGGAGAGAAGGGCAGTGCGCGCAGGAGCAAAGGTAAACAGCAGAAAGACCTGAATCCTTATCTTTACAAGGTCGACCTCAGAACTTTGTTCAGTTTGTCTCGGTGACGGAGAATGGAAGGAAGGGCAGGCAACTGGTCGACTTCATTTAAATAAACAAATAAAAAATAAGATAAACTCTCAGGAATAGATAAATAATAACAAAAAAATTGTAAAGTGGAGAAAGCCAGAGCGCGCGAATGCACTCAAGCAAACACAAACAGCACAGCACGATGCGTATTTTTTTTAAATTGACAAAATAAATCAAAAATAAATCAAAAATAAAAATAAGTGGAAAAGGCGAGAGTGCGCGAGCACACAGGAGCAAAGACAAGCAGCGCAGCTTGATGCGTAGTAAAAAAAATAATAAGTAGACAACTGGTCGACCTCATTAGAAATAAAAACCCAAATGATTAATTAGACAAACAAACAAACACATAAATATGGAGAGAAGGGCAGTGCGCGCAGGAGCAAAGGTAAACAGCAGACAGACCTGAATCCTTATCTTTACAAGGTCGACCTCAAAACTTTGTTCAGTTTGATCGTTGACGGATAATGGAAGGAAGGGCAGGCAACTGGTCGACTTCATTTAAATAAACAAATAAAAAATAAGATAAACTCTCAGGAATAGATAAATAATTACAAAAAAATTGTAAAGTGGAGAAAGCGAGAGCGCGCGAATGCACTCAAGCAAACACAAACAGCACAGCACGATGCGTATTTTTTTTAATTGACAAAATAAATCAAAAATAAATCAAAAATAAAAATAAGTGGAAAAGGCGAGAGTGCACGAGCACACAGGAGCAAAGAAAAGCAGCGCAGCTTGATGCGTAGTAAAAAAAATAATAAATAGACAACTGGTCGACCTCATTAGAAATAAAAACCCAAAAGATTAGATAGACAAACAAACAAACACATAAATGTGGAGAGAAGAGAAGTGCGCGCAGGAGCAAAGGTAAACAGCAGACAGACCTGAATCCTTATCTTTACAAGGTCGACCTCAGAACTTTGTTCAGTTTGTCTCGGTGACGGATAATGGAAGGAAGGGCAGGCAACTGGTCGACTTCATCTAAATAAACAAATAAAAAGTAAGATAAACTCTCAGGAATAGATAAAAAATAACAAAAAAAATGTAAAGTGGAGAAAGGGAGAGCGCGCGAATGCACTCAAGCAAACACAAACAGCACAGCACGATGCGTATTTTTATTAAAATTGACAAAATAAATCAAAAATAAATCAAAAATAAAAATAAGTGGAAAAGGCGAGAGTGCACGAGCACACAGGAGCAAAGACCAGCAGCGCAGATTGATGCGTAGTAAAAAAAATAATAAATAGACAACTGGTCGACCTCATTAGAAATAAAAACCCAAAAGATTAGATAGACAAACAAACAAACACATAAATGTGGAGAGAAGGGCAGTGCGCGCAGGAGCAAAGGTAAACAACAGACAGACCTGAATCCTTATCTTTACAAGGTCGACCTCAGAACTTTGTTCAGTTTGTCTCGGTGACGGATAATGGAAAGAAGGGCAGGCAACTGGTCGACTTCATTTAAATAAACAAATAAAAAATAAGATAAACTCTCAGGAATAGATAAATAATAACAAAAAAATTGTAAAGTGGAGAAAGCGAGAGCGCGTGAATGCACTCAAGCAAACACAAACAGCACAGCACGATGCGTATTTTTTTGAAATTGACAAAATAAATCAAAAATAAATCAAAAATAAAAATAAGTGGAAAAGGCGAGAGTGCGCGAGCACACAGGAGCAAAGACAAGCAGCGCAGCTTGATGCGTAGTAAAAAAAATAATAAATAGACAACTGGTCGACCTCATTAGAAATAAAAACCCAAAAGATTAGACAGACAAACAAACAAACACATAAATGTGGAGAGAAGGGCAGTGCGCGCAGGAGCAAAGGTAAACAGCAGACAGACCTGAATCCTTATCTTTACAAGGTCGACCTCAGAATTTTGTTCAGTTTGTCTCGGTGACGGATAATGGAATGAAGGGCAGGCAACTGGTCGACTTCATTTAAATAAACAAATAAAAAATAAGATAAACTCTCAGGAATAGATAAATAATAACAAAAAAAATTGTAAAGTAGAGAAAGCGAGAGCGCGCGAATGCACTCAAGCAAACACAAACAGCACAGCACGATGCGTATTTTTTTTAAATTGACAAAATAAATCAAAAATAAATCAAATATAAAAATAAGTGGAAATGGCGAGAGTGCGCGAGCACACAGGAGCAAAGACAAGCAGCGCAGCTTGATGCGTAGTAAAAAAAATAATAAATAGACAACTGGTCGACCTCATTAGAAATAAAAACCCAAAAGATTAGATAGACAAACAAACAAACACATAAATGTGGAGAGAAGGGCAGTGCGCGCAGGAGTAAAGGTAAACAGCAGACAGACCTGAATCCTTATCTTTACAAGGTCGACCTCAGAACTTTGTTCAGTTTGTCTCGGTGACGGATAATGGAAGGAAGGGCCGGCAACTGGTCGACTTCATTTAAATAAACAAATAAAAAATAAGATAAACTCTCAGGAATAGATAAATAATAACAAAAAAATTGTAAAGTGGAGAAAGCGAGAGCGCGCGAATGCACTCAAGCAAACACAAACAGCAGAGCACGATGCGTATTTTTTTTAAATTGACAAAATAAATCAAAAATAAATCAAAAATAAAAATAAGTGGAAAAGGCGAGAGTGCGCGAGCACACAGGAGCAAAGACAAGCAGCGCAGCTTGATGCGTAGTAAAAAAAATAATAAATAGACAACTGGTCGACCTCATTAGAAATAAAAACCCAAAAGATTAGATAGACAAACAAACAAACACATAAATGTGGAGAGAAGGGCAGTGCGCGCAGGAGCAAAGGTAAACAGCAGACAGACCTGAATCCTTATCTTTACAAGGTCGACCTCAGAACTTTGTTCAGTTTGTCTCCGTGACGGATAATGGAAGGAAGGGCAGGCAACTGGTCGACTTCATTTAAATAAACAAATAAAAAATAAGATAAACTCTCAGGAATAGATAAATAATAACAAAAAAATTGAAAGTGGAGAAAGCGAGAGCGGGCGAATGCACTCATGCAAACACAAACAGCACAGCACGATGCGTATTTTTTTTAAATTGACAAAATAAATCAAAAATAAATCAAAAATAAAAATAAGTGGAAAAGGCGAGAGTGCGCGAGCACAAAGGAGCAAAGACAAGCAGCGCAGCTTGATGCGTAGTAAAATAAATAATAAATAGACAACTGGTCGACCTCATTAGAAATAAAAACCCAAAAGATTAGATAGACAAACAAACAAACACATAAATGTGGAGAGAAGGGCAGTGCGCGCAGGAGCAAAGGTAAACAGCAGACAGACCTGAATCCTTATCTTTACAAGGTCGACCTCAGAACTTTGTTCAGTTTGTCTCGGTGACGGATAATGGAAGGAAGGGCAGGCAACTGGTCGACTTCATTTAAATAAACAAATAAAAAAGATAAACCCTCAGGAATAGATAAATAATTACAAAAAAATTGTAAAGTGGAGAAAGCGAGAGCGCGCGAATGCACTCAAGCAAACACAAACAGCACAGCACGATGCGTATTTTTTTTTAAATTGACAAAATAAATCAAAAATAAATCAAAAATAAAAATAAGTGGAAAAGTCGAGAGTGCGCGAGCACACAGGAGCAAAGACAAGCAGCGCAGCTTGATGCGTAGTAAAAAAAATAATAAATAGACAACTGGTCGACCTCATTAGAAATAAAAACCCAAAAGATTAGATAGACAAACAAACAAACACATAAATGTGGAGAGAAGGGCAGTGCGCGCAGGAGCAAAGGTAAACAGCAGACAGACCTGAATCCTTATCTTTACAATGTCGACCTCAGAACTTTGTTCAGTTTGTCTCGGTGACGGATAATGGAAGGAAGGGCAGGCAACTGGTCGACTTCATTTAAATAAACAAATAAAAAATAAGATAAACTCTCAGGAATAGATAAATAATAACAAAAAAATTGTAAAGTGGAGAAAGCGAGAGCGCGTGAATGCACTTAAACAAACACAAACAGCACAGCACGATGCGTATTTTTTTTTGAAATTGACAAAATAAATCAAAAATAAATCAAAAATAAAAATAAGTGGAAAAGGCGAGAGTGCGCGAGCACACAGGAGCAAAGACAAGCAGCGCAGCTTGATGCGTAGTAAAAAAAAAAATAAATAGACAACTGGTCGACCTCATTAGAAATAAAAACCCAAAAGATTAGATAGACAAACAAACAAACACATAAATGTGGAGAGAAGGGCAGTGCGCGCAGGAGCAAAGGTAAACAGCAGACAGACCTGAATCCTTATCTTTACAAGGTCGACCTCAGAACTTTGTTCAGTTTGTCTCGGTGACGGATAATGGAAGGAAGGGCAGGCAACTGGTCGACTTCATTTAAATAAACAAATAAAAAATAAGATAAACTCTCAGGAATAGATAAATAATAACAAAAAAATTGTAAAGTGGAGAAAGCGAGAGCGCGTGAATGCACTCAAGCAAACACAAACAGCACAGCACGATGCGTATTTTTTTTTAAATTGACAAAATAAATCAAAAATAAATCAAAAATAAAAATAAGTGGAAAAGTCGAGAGTGCGCGAGCACACGGGAGCAAAGACAAGCAGCGCAGCTTGATGCGTAGTAAAAAAAAATAATAAATAGACAACTGGTCGACCTCATTAGAAATAAAAACCCAAAAGATTAGATAGACAAACAAACAAACACATAAATGTAGAGAGAAGGGCAGTGCGCGCAGGAGCAAAGGTAACAAGCAGACAGACCTGAATCCTTATCTTTACAAGGACGACCTCAGAACTTTGTTCAGTTTGTCTCGGTGACGGATAATGGAAGGAAGGGCAGGCAACTGGTCGACTTCATTTAAATAAACAAATAAAAAATAAGATAAACTCTCAGGAATAGGTAAATAATAACAAAAAAATTGTAAAGT
This sequence comes from Perognathus longimembris pacificus, assembly GCF_023159225.1. Classification (NCBI taxonomy): domain Eukaryota; kingdom Metazoa; phylum Chordata; class Mammalia; order Rodentia; family Heteromyidae; genus Perognathus; species Perognathus longimembris. The sequence continues at coordinate 30,128 of NW_025957609.1, forward strand.
GGAGAAAGCGAGAGCGCGCGAATGCACTCAAACAAACACAAACAGCACAGCATGATGCGTATTTTTTTTTAAATTGACAAAATAAATCAAAAATAAATCAAAAATAAAAATAAGTGGAAAAGGCGAGAGTGCGCGAGCACACAGGAACAAAGACCAGCAGCGCAGATTGATGCGTAGTAAAAAAAATAATAAATAGACAACTGGTCGACCTCATTAGAAATAAAAACCCAAAAGATTAGATAGACAAACAAACAAACACATAAATGTGGAGAGAAGGGCAGTGCGCGCAGGAGCAAAGGTAAACAGCAGACAGACCTGAATCCTTATCTTTATAAGGTCGACCTCAGAACTTTGTTCAGTTTGTCTCGGTGACGGATAATGGAAGGAAGGGCAGGCAATTGGTCGACTTCATTTAAATAAACAAATAAAAAATAAGATAAACTCTCAGGAATAGATAAATGATAACAAAAAAATTGTAAAGTGGAGAAAGCGAGAGCGCGCGAATGCACTCAAGCAAACACAAACAGCACAGCACGAGGCGTATTTTTTTTTAAATTTACGAAATAAATCAAAAATAAATCAAAAATAAAAATAAGTGGAAAAGGCGAGAGTGCGCGAGCACACAGGAGCAAAGACAAGCAGCGCGGCTTGATGCGTAGTAAAAAAAATAATAAATAGACAACTGGTCGACCTCATTAGAAATAAAAACCCAATAGATTAGATAGACAAACAAACAAACACATAAATATGGAGAGAAGGGCAGTGCGCGCAGGAGCAAAGGTAAACAGCAGACAGACCTGAATCCTTATCTTTACAAGGTCGACCTCAGAACTTTGTTCAGTTTGTCTCGGTGACGGAGAATGGAAGGAAGGGCAGGCAACTGGTCGACTGCATTTAAATAAACAAATAAAAAATAAGATAAACTCTCAGGAATAGATAAATAATAACAAAAAAATTGTAAAGTGGAGAAAGCCAGAGCGCGCGAATGCACTCAAGCAAACACAAACAGCACAGCACGATGCGTATTTTTTTTTAAATTGACAAAATAAATCAAAAATAAATCAAAAATAAAAATAAGTGGAAAAGGCGAGAGTGCGCGAGCACACAGGAGCAAAGACAAGCAGCGCAGCTTGATGCGTAGTAAAAAAAATAATAAGTAGACAACTGGTCGACCTCATTAGAAATAAAAACCCAAATGATTAATTAGACAAACAAACAAACACATAAATATGGAGAGAAGGGCAGTGCGCGCAGGAGCAAAGGTAAACAGCAGACAGACCTGAATCCTTATCTTTACAAGGTCGACCTCAAAACTTTGTTCAGTTTGATCGTTGACGGATAATGGAAGGAAGGGCAGGCAACTGGTCGACTTCATTTAAATAAACAAATAAAAAATAAGATAAACTCTCAGGAATAGATAAATAATTACAAAAAAATTGTAAAGTGGAGAAAGCGAGAGCGCGCGAATGCACTCAAGCAAACACAAACAGCACAACACGATGCGTATTTTTTTTTAAAATTGACAAAATAAATCAAAAATAAATCAAAAATAAAAATAAGTGGAAAAGGCGAGAGTGCACGAGCACACAGGAGCAAAGACCAGCAGCGCAGATTGATGCGTAGTAAAAAAAATAATAAATAGACAACTGGTCGACCTCATTAGAAATAAAAACCCAAAACATTAGATAGACAAACAAACAAACACATAAATGTGGAGAGAAGGGCAGTGCGCGCAGGAGCAAAGGTAAACAACAGACAGACCTGAATCCTTATCTTTACAAGGTCGACCTCAGAACTTTGTTCAGTTTGTCTCGGTGACGGATAATGGAAAGAAGGGCAGGCAACTGGTCGACTTCATTTAAATAAACAAATAAAAAATAAGATAAACTCTCAGGAATAGATAAATAATAACAAAAAAATTGTAAAGTGGAGAAAGCGAGAGCGCGTGAATGCACTCAAGCAAACACAAACAGCACAGCACGATGCGTATTTTTTTGAAATTGACAAAATAAATCAAAAATAAATCAAAAATAAAAATAAGTGGAAAAGGCGAGAGTGCGCGAGCACACAGGAGCAAAGACAAGCAGCGCAGCTTGATGCGTAGTAAAAAAAATAATAAATAGACAACTGGTCGACCTCATTAGAAATAAAAACCCAAAAGATTAGACAGACAAACAAACAAACACATAAATGTGGAGAGAAGGGCAGTGCGCGCAGGAGCAAAGGTAAACAGCAGACAGACCTGAATCCTTATCTTTACAAGGTCGACCTCAGAACTTTGTTCAGTTTGTCTCGGTGACGGATAATGGAAGGAAGGGCAGGCAACTGGTCGACTTCATTTAAATAAACAAATAAAAAATAAGATAAACTCTCAGGAATAGATAAATAATAACAAAAAAATTGAAAGTGGAGAAAGCGAGAGCGGGCGAATGCACTCATGCAAACACAAACAGCACAGCACGATGCGTATTTTTTTTAAATTGACAAAATAAATCAAAAATAAATCAAAAATAAAAATAAGTGGAAAAGGCGAGAGTGCGCGAGCACAAAGGAGCAAAGACAAGCAGCGCAGCTTGATGCGTAGTAAAATAAATAATAAATAGACAACTGGTCGACCTCATTAGAAATAAAAACCCAAAAGATTAGATAGACAAACAAACAAACACATAAATGTGGAGAGAAGGGCAGTGCGCGCAGGAGCAAAGGTAAACAGCAGACAGACCTGAATCCTTATCTTTACAAGGTCGACCTCAGAACTTTGTTCAGTTTGTCTCGGTGACGGATAATGGAAGGAAGGGCAGGCAACTGGTCGACTTCATTTAAATAAACAAATAAAAAAGATAAACCCTCAGGAATAGATAAATAATTACAAAAAAATTGTAAAGTGGAGAAAGCGAGAGCGCGCGAATGCACTCAAGCAAACACAAACAGCACAGCACGATGCGTATTTTTTTTTAAATTGACAAAATAAATCAAAAATAAATCAAAAATAAAAATAAGTGGAAAAGTCGAGAGTGCGCGAGCACACAGGAGCAAAGACAAGCAGCGCAGCTTGATGCGTAGTAAAAAAAATAATAAATAGACAACTGGTCGACCTCATTAGAAATAAAAACCCAAAAGATTAGATAGACAAACAAACAAACACATAAATGTGGAGAGAAGGGCAGTGCGCGCAGGAGCAAAGGTAAACAGCAGACAGACCTGAATCCTTATCTTTACAATGTCGACCTCAGAACTTTGTTCAGTTTGTCTCGGTGACGGATAATGGAAGGAAGGGCAGGCAACTGGTCGACTTCATTTAAATAAACAAATAAAAAATAAGATAAACTCTCAGGAATAGATAAATAATAACAAAAAAATTGTAAAGTGGAGAAAGCGAGAGCGCGTGAATGCACTTAAACAAACACAAACAGCACAGCACGATGCGTATTTTTTTTTGAAATTGACAAAATAAATCAAAAATAAATCAAAAATAAAAATAAGTGGAAAAGGCGAGAGTGCGCGAGCACACAGGAGCAAAGACAAGCAGCGCAGCTTGATGCGTAGTAAAAAAAAAAAATAAATAGACAACTGGTCGACCTCATTAGAAATAAAAACCCAAAAGATTAGATAGACAAACAAACAAACACATAAATGTGGAGAGAAGGGCAGTGCGCGCAGGAGCAAAGGTAAACAGCAGACAGACCTGAATCCTTATCTTTACAAGGTCGACCTCAGAACTTTGTTCAGTTTGTCTCGGTGACGGATAATGGAAGGAAGGGCAGGCAACTGGTCGACTTCATTTAAATAAACAAATAAAAAATAAGATAAACTCTCAGGAATAGATAAATAATAACAAAAAAATTGTAAAGTGGAGAAAGCGAGAGCGCGTGAATGCACTCAAGCAAACACAAACAGCACAGCACGATGCGTATTTTTTTTTAAATTGACAAAATAAATCAAAAATAAATCAAAAATAAAAATAAGTGGAAAAGTCGAGAGTGCGCGAGCACACGGGAGCAAAGACAAGCAGCGCAGCTTGATGCGTAGTAAAAAAAAATAATAAATAGACAACTGGTCGACCTCATTAGAAATAAAAACCCAAAAGATTAGATAGACAAACAAACAAACACATAAATGTAGAGAGAAGGGCAGTGCGCGCAGGAGCAAAGGTAACAAGCAGACAGACCTGAATCCTTATCTTTACAAGGACGACCTCAGAACTTTGTTCAGTTTGTCTCGGTGACGGATAATGGAAGGAAGGGCAGGCAACTGGTCGACTTCATTTAAATAAACAAATAAAAAATAAGATAAACTCTCAGGAATAGGTAAATAATAACAAAAAAATTGTAAAGTGGAGAAAGCGAGAGCGCGCGAATGCACTCAAACAAACACAAACAGCACAGCATGATGCGTATTTTTTTTTAAATTGACAAAATAAATCAAAAATAAATCAAAAATAAAAATAAGTGGAAAAGGCGAGAGTGCGCGAGCACACAGGAACAAAGACCAGCAGCGCAGATTGATGCGTAGTAAAAAAAATAATAAATAGACAACTGGTCGACCTCATTAGAAATAAAAACCCAAAAGATTAGATAGACAAACAAACAAACACATAAATGTGGAGAGAAGGGCAGTGCGCGCAGGAGCAAAGGTAAACAGCAGACAGACCTGAATCCTTATCTTTATAAGGTCGACCTCAGAACTTTGTTCAGTTTGTCTCGGTGACGGATAATGGAAGGAAGGGCAGGCAATTGGTCGACTTCATTTAAATAAACAAATAAAAAATAAGATAAACTCTCAGGAATAGATAAATGATAACAAAAAAATTGTAAAGTGGAGAAAGCGAGAGCGCGCGAATGCACTCAAGCAAACACAAACAGCACAGCACGAGGCGTATTTTTTTTTAAATTTACGAAATAAATCAAAAATAAATCAAAAATAAAAATAAGTGGAAAAGGCGAGAGTGCGCGAGCACACAGGAGCAAAGACAAGCAGCGCGGCTTGATGCGTAGTAAAAAAAATAATAAATAGACAACTGGTCGACCTCATTAGAAATAAAAACCCAATAGATTAGATAGACAAACAAACAAACACATAAATATGGAGAGAAGGGCAGTGCGCGCAGGAGCAAAGGTAAACAGCAGACAGACCTGAATCCTTATCTTTACAAGGTCGACCTCAGAACTTTGTTCAGTTTGTCTCGGTGACGGAGAATGGAAGGAAGGGCAGGCAACTGGTCGACTGCATTTAAATAAACAAATAAAAAATAAGATAAACTCTCAGGAATAGATAAATAATAACAAAAAAATTGTAAAGTGGAGAAAGCCAGAGCGCGCGAATGCACTCAAGCAAACACAAACAGCACAGCACGATGCGTATTTTTTTTTAAATTGACAAAATAAATCAAAAATAAATCAAAAATAAAAATAAGTGGAAAAGGCGAGAGTGCGCGAGCACACAGGAGCAAAGACAAGCAGCGCAGCTTGATGCGTAGTAAAAAAAATAATAAGTAGACAACTGGTCGACCTCATTAGAAATAAAAACCCAAATGATTAATTAGACAAACAAACAAACACATAAATATGGAGAGAAGGGCAGTGCGCGCAGGAGCAAAGGTAAACAGCAGACAGACCTGAATCCTTATCTTTACAAGGTCGACCTCAAAACTTTGTTCAGTTTGATCGTTGACGGATAATGGAAGGAAGGGCAGGCAACTGGTCGACTTCATTTAAATAAACAAATAAAAAATAAGATAAACTCTCAGGAATAGATAAATAATTACAAAAAAATTGTAAAGTGGAGAAAGCGAGAGCGCGCGAATGCACTCAAGCAAACACAAACAGCACAGCACGATGCGTATTTTTTTTTAAAATTGACAAAATAAATCAAAAATAAATCAAAAATAAAAATAAGTGGAAAAGGCGAGAGTGCACGAGCACACAGGAGCAAAGACCAGCAGCGCAGATTGATGCGTAGTAAAAAAAATAATAAATAGACAACTGGTCGACCTCATTAGAAATAAAAACCCAAAACATTAGATAGACAAACAAACAAACACATAAATGTGGAGAGAAGGGCAGTGCGCGCAGGAGCAAAGGTAAACAACAGACAGACCTGAATCCTTATCTTTACAAGGTCGACCTCAGAACTTTGTTCAGTTTGTCTCGGTGACGGATAATGGAAAGAAGGGCAGGCAACTGGTCGACTTCATTTAAATAAACAAATAAAAAATAAGATAAACTCTCAGGAATAGATAAATAATAACAAAAAAATTGTAAAGTGGAGAAAGCGAGAGCGCGTGAATGCACTCAAGCAAACACAAACAGCACAGCACGATGCGTATTTTTTTGAAATTGACAAAATAAATCAAAAATAAATCAAAAATAAAAATAAGTGGAAAAGGCGAGAGTGCGCGAGCACACAGGAGCAAAGACAAGCAGCGCAGCTTGATGCGTAGTAAAAAAAATAATAAATAGACAACTGGTCGACCTCATTAGAAATAAAAACCCAAAAGATTAGACAGACAAACAAACAAACACATAAATGTGGAGAGAAGGGCAGTGCGCGCAGGAGCAAAGGTAAACAGCAGACAGACCTGAATCCTTATCTTTACAAGGTCGACCTCAGAATTTTGTTCAGTTTGTCTCGGTGACGGATAATGGAATGAAGGGCAGGCAACTGGTCGACTTCATTTAAATAAACAAATAAAAAATAAGATAAACTCTCAGGAATAGATAAATAATAACAAAAAAAATTGTAAAGTAGAGAAAGCGAGAGCGCGCGAATGCACTCAAGCAAACACAAACAGCACAGCACGATGCGTATTTTTTTTAAATTGACAAAATAAATCAAAAATAAATCAAATATAAAAATAAGTGGAAATGGCGAGAGTGCGCGAGCACACAGGAGCAAAGACAAGCAGCGCAGCTTGATTCGTAGTAAAAAAAATAATAAATAGACAACTGGTCGACCTCATTAGAAATAAAAACCCAAAAGATTAGATAGACAAACAAACAAACACATAAATGTGGAGAGAAGGGCAGTGCGCGCAGGAGTAAAGGTAAACAGCAGACAGACCTGAATCCTTATCTTTACAAGGTCGACCTCAGAACTTTGTTCAGTTTGTCTCGGTGACGGATAATGGAAGGAAGGGCCGGCAACTGGTCGACTTCATTTAAATAAACAAATAAAAAATAAGATAAACTCTCAGGAATAGATAAATAATAACAAAAAAATTGTAAAGTGGAGAAAGCGAGAGCGCGCGAATGCACTCAAGCAAACACAAACAGCAGAGCACGATGCGTATTTTTTTTAAATTGACAAAATAAATCAAAAATAAATCAAAATAAAAATAAGTGGAAAAGGCGAGAGTGCGCGAGCACACAGGAGCAAAGACAAGCAGCGCAGCTTGATGCGTAGTAAAAAAAATAATAAATAGACAACTGGTCGACCTCATTAGAAATAAAAACCCAAAAGATTAGATAGACAAACAAACAAACACATAAATGTGGAGAGAAGGGCAGTGCGCGCAGGAGCAAAGGTAAACAGCAGACAGACCTGAATCCTTATCTTTACAAGGTCGACCTCAGAACTTTGTTCAGTTTGTCTCCGTGACGGATAATGGAAGGAAGGGCAGGCAACTGGTCGACTTCATTTAAATAAACAAATAAAAATAAGATAAACTCTCAGGAATAGATAAATAATAACAAAAAAATTGAAAGTGGAGAAAGCGAGAGCGGGCGAATGCACTCATGCAAACACAAACAGCACAGCACGATGCGTATTTTTTTTTAAATTGACAAAATAAATCAAAAATAAATCAAAAATAAAAATAAGTGGAAAAGGCGAGAGTGCGCGAGCACAAAGGAGCAAAGACAAGCAGCGCAGCTTGATGCGTAGTAAAATAAATAATAAATAGACAACTGGTCGACCTCATTAGAAATAAAAACCCAAAAGATTAGATAGACAAACAAACAAACACATAAATGTGGAGAGAAGGGCAGTGCGCGCAGGAG